>NW_004797658.1:368313-402838 GCF_000002075.1 Aplysia californica
ACACACACACGCAACACACGCAACACACACACACACACACACACACACACACACAAACATGCACACACACACAGGCTTACAATCACATGCATAATATAAATGAGTAGCAATATAAACAATAATAATCTTAGCTAGATACATACTCAATTTTATTCTGGCAAGGTACCCCAATGATAATAACTAGAATTTAGCAGTATCATTCCTTATAATTGTTATTAAAACAACCACTGTCGCAGTCCCGTAAATTCTACGGGCCATGGGCACAGTGCTACACTCGTAAATTCTACGGGCGCGGCATCGAATAGGTTTATCGTCTTTCAGTAAAATTCACATGGAAATGTGCTTTCATATGGACATAAAAAGTGTTGAGCCTTTTTCTTTGAATTCATTATTTTGACGAGTGCCTAGTTTCACTACGATGCCAGATATATAGTGTTTATGTACACATATACATGCTTATTTATTTATGACTGTCGTGACATATATATGTATGTCATGACGTGGTGGAATTGGACGCTTGTCAATTTTTGGGCATGTGTTGTTAATGCTATCATCTGAAAGCTTATTTATTTATAAGTGTCGTGACGTATAGTTTGTATCTACACTTGTACACGCTAAATCAGTGGTTTTCAAACTTTCTTCGCCCACCGCCCCCTTTTTCCCCCATCGGAGTCCCAGCGCCCCCTACTCCGCCCCAACCATCAATCTGACATAACGACATGCATATTAACAATCACAAATATAGAGAGCTCAAACAGCAGGGTACAAAACAACGTGCCTAAATTCTAAAGAATTGGTTCTGAATAGAAACATTAGATGGGTAACAAATCACTATCTTTATAGAATCTTAGAGTATGCGTGTACGAGAGATAATAAAACGAATTTTTCATCAATATTATGCAAGGGCATGGAAAACAAAATGCTGTCATTTTATGCATACAGTTATCGTCTGTATTAAACGACCATTGTCATTAACTTCAATTAAGTAATACATGTATTATCACATATACAGAATCAAAACACAAATAAATCAGTGATCATTGGTTTGAAACAGATTGGCATTGTCTTTATGAAACGTTTTCTCCCATCAACGTGCTGCATCTTATTCTGTAATCATCACCATCATCGTAATCATCATCATTATTAAAATTAGTTTCATCATCAGCGGCAGTACATGCACATAACAAACACTATTAAACAAATGAGTTGTTTGTTTTTTAAAAGAAAGAAAGACAAAATACACATTGAGGTATCGGGTGAGGGTAAACTACGGAGTAAGTATACAAATAAGTCATTGACACTGCCCTAATGAGAAGGATGGATCTGGTAAGACGAAACCAACTTATCAACATCAGGTTTCAGATTGGTCGTAGCAGACGCAAATCGCCACGCTCTGTAATCCTTAGTTTGTTCCTCTGCTTTTTCAACAACCTTGTCACTGCACGGAATCCTCTTTCTACTATATAGGAGGTGGGAAAAGAAATTAACAGCTTGATCTTTTCCCACAGGGAGGGATATTAATTTTGTCTTGCACAATAGTTTTCAACCAGAATGACTAGTACGACTTCTTGAACAATGGTTTGATTTCAAAGTCCCTTTTCATTGTCAGAAGCTCCTCTTCAGTTGCTACTGGCAAGTTACCTTCTGTTTCAGTGTTGAGTGGGTCCAGTGCCCAGTCTGGATCTTCCAGTTAAAAAATATCAGTAAATCTTGTCTTCATTATCAGCACACAAATCTATGAGGCGGGTTCGAATATTTTTCTAGCTCCTCATCAAACACCCGCCCTTCTTTCAGTGTCTCCGTCAAGCTAGGAAACTGAGCAAATTCTCTTCTGCAAATGTTTCGGCGGAACATTCCCAATTTCGACGAGAATGAGGATAGAATGAATTTTGCCTTTATCAGGTTGATGTCATCCCCCTGGAGCTGCAAGTTGACCTGGTTGAGCTTTGTGAAAAGATCTGTGAGGAACGCAATGTTGTTCTTGTGTTCTTTCAATTTATTACAGAGATCACGGTCTGTTTCTTGAAAAAACTCCAGCACAGAGTCAAACAGGTAGAACAATCGTGTTAAACAGTTTTCTTTTGAGAGCCACCCGACCTCAGAGTGCAAAAGTAAGTGTAGAAAATCCTCGTCATTTTCAGGGCACAGTTGTTGGAATAATCTCGAATCCAAAGCGTGGGCTTTGATCTTGTTCACACACTTGATGACAATGGCCAGTACGTGTGTCATGCAGACTATCACTCAGGTTTTTAGTCACCTAATGCTGTCTGTGAATGGTGACTGATACACTGAACAGTAAGTACTCCAGGGACCGATTTCTTCAAGAAGCTCATAAATCCACGGTACCGACCTGTCTTTGACGGAGCCCCATCTGTTGCACAGGCAAACTATATTGGTCAGAGGGATCTGTTTCTCCTCGAAATATTCTTGGACCACTTTGAAAATAGCTCATCATTATGGGTTTTGCTCGCTGGGATAGAAAGTTCCTAGAAGTAAGTAGTATTGTTAACTATGCCTAAAATAAACCATTTTTAAAAACTATTATCAGTTTTTGTTCAAATTAGTTTTGGCAGTTCATAGAAATTTCTTAACGCCTTCTAGCGCCCCCCAATTGCCCAATTTCGCCACAGCGACCCCCAAACTGTCACCACCGCCCCCCACCGCCCCCAGGGGGGCGGTAGCGCCCACTTTGAAAACCACTGCGCTAAATTGTTTATGACTGCAGTGCCATAAAGTATACATTTAAAGTCAAATGCCTCAAGTGGATTCACTTGTTGACTTACGACTGTATTGACTGTAGTGACACAGTGTATACATGTTATGTACACACTTGTTGACTAATGACTGTATTGACACAGTAAGTAAACATATACACACATGCTGACATGCTTCATGAGACAGGCAGCATGATATATGTACACACGAGACTCACGGCTTTTTCCTGATTGTTTAGTCTGTGTTTTGTTGATGTGCTGGAACAATAGCTCACTCTGTCATGTGTAATTGTCAGACGCAGAGAGATAAAAAATCATTTTCAGTACGTCATTGTGCCTAGTGTGGAGTACTATTTATAGTTTTGGCAGCTTGAAATTTACTAAAGTTTGTGGGCAGACGTCAATAGTTTCTGCTGTTTATAATTGGGTGACCTTATTTAGGCCACATATGGCCTAAATAAGCTAAACCCCCCTCCCTTACCTTATTTGGGCCACAGGTGGCCTAAATAAGCTAAACCCCCCTCCCTTACCTTATTAGGCCACATATGTAGTCAAAATAACCAAACCAATGTAAAGCATTGTTTTCTTTAAAAGTTACATTATTATTTCTTTAAAACTCTTCACATCCATTTTCCTTCACAGCCGTATCGTACATGACATGTGATGTAGAATCAATTTAAGGTCCTTGGAAAGGTGACCAGAAAATAACAAAATTATTTTATGATCTTCACTTGCACTTGCAATTTTTTGGACAAATGAAAGTCTACCTAATTATATTTTTTTCCCCTCATTTTTCTTCACTATAAATGACAACTGGCATGTATTGTTTTCAGTTATTATCAAGAAAGTGGATAGGCGGACCCCGGGGTCTACCTAACAAAATGTTAGGTTTTAGGATGTGAACCCCGGAGTCAGCGTAGTGAAATAAGTAGATCTAGGTTTAACTAAGGATCGGTGGACCCCGGGGTCAACATAATGAAATAAGTAGATCTAAGTTTATTTTATAATAGGACTGGCGGAGCCCGTGGTCAAAGTAGTGAAATTATAAGTAGATATAGGTTTAATTAAGGATTGGAGGACCACGGGGTCAATGTAGTGAAATCAGTAGATCTAGGTTTAATTAAGGATTGGTGGACCCTGGGGTCAATGTAGTGAAATAAGTACATGTAGATAGATCTAGGTTTAATTTTAAGGATTGGTGGACCCTGGATTCAACGTAGTGAAATAGGTAGGTTTAAGGTGGACCCCAGGGTCTACCTAACGAAACACTAGTTAGGTTTTAGAATAGGTGGATCCTGCGGTCACCGTAGTAAAATAAGTAGGTTTAATCAAGGTGTCCCGGGGGTCCACCAATCCTTAATTAAACCTTCTTAATCCTCTATGGCTATGGTGACTCCGGGTTCCACCAATCTTTAAAGAAACCTACTTATTTCACTGCGGTGACCCCAGGGTCCACCTGTCCTAAAACCTAGTACCAATCCTTACTTAAACCAACCTTATTTCACTATGGTGACTCCGGGGTCTACATCCTAAAACCTAGTATTTCGCTATGCAGACCCCGGAGTCCACCTATCCTCTACAGGACTATACTATTATTATCAATTTGCAATTTTCATTGATTAGCATAAAAAAAAAAAATATTGAATCAGAGTGCAGGGGAGACCGAGGCGCCCGGTCGATTCGGTGGTCGGCTTTTGTAGATCTATGCATTTTTTACGGAAAGCCGTATTACCTAACCCTATTACTAGATCTATTAGTGTTGTGAAAACTTCAACCTCTACAGCTCAGGCGTCAAAAGATGCTGTTAAATAATAATAGATCTACGTCCTGAAGTTTCATAATTTATTTTTATACAGAATAACACAGTACACAGTCAGTAGTTTTTATTTCATCGAGTTATAAAAATGGCCTTGGTATAAAAATTGCCTTGTTTTCAGAAGCAAATTTTAATAGTTCTAGTTCTACCTAATCGATTTTCATGCGAATTCAACCATTTTGATGATCTTTTTTTTCCTTTTAAAAAGATGTAGATCTAGGCCTGTCGGATGTGGCAGTGCGAATAGCACTGAGTTGTTTAGATCTAGATCTAGATCTAGACCCATCAAAACACGAGGCTTCGTGGCCGATCACAAAAGTCTACGGGGCTTATCGAGGCCGATTCGCCCTGCCGCGAGCACGTTCACTAAACTGCCTACTAGATAGAATCTACTACCAAATATTCTCTACACGATCTTTGCTACTACTACTAGGCCTACTAGCCTACATGTACTACTACGAGACAGTACGAGAGAGTGTCACTCAGGCAAAGATAGTGTAACTTTGACTCAGCCACGTAGTATACACACTTTTTATACCCCAAATTTAACCCGGAAGTCCATTCGGAGGATTTGACCTTTTCACTTGACCAAAGTGTGCCAAAATGGTAGCCTAGCTTTTGCCCCTCCATGAAGGAAAAATCCGGCCCTCATTCAAACCATTGGGATTGAGCAAAATTTTGCGTATTGTGCTTTGTTCTTTACAATATTCATTATGGTTATGATTTATAAGTTGTACACTGAGGCAAAACCATACTAAATGAGAAAGGTGCACCATTATGAAAGTGGAATGAACTCAGTTGCCTGAAAAGGGTAGTTTGAGCATGTGTGGCCTAAATAAGCTAAACCCCCCTCCCTTACCTTATTTAGGCCATATGTGGCCTAAATAAGCACTTCCTTTATAATTTACATAAAATTTATATTGATAATAGTATGTTGGCAAAACTCTTTAAATCTTATAATAAGATAAGATAATACTTTGTTATCTTTATTATTAATTGTCATCCCGGTCTTGATTTTTCATTCTGAACTGTTTGTCATTTTTGCATTCTCTTTCAGAATGTAAAGTATTACCAAGCTATTCGCAAAACTGTGGCAATGATGAAGTCGAAAAATATTCCAGTGAATGTTTTGGACATTGGGACGGGCACAGGGCTCCTATCTATGATGGCTGCTCGTTCAGGGGCGGACTCCGTGACTGCTTGTGAGGTGAGGTGTCAGCGAATCCCGCGAATGTGACGATGTGTGTCTTGGGGGGAGGGGGGTTGGAAGGAGCTTTTTCTTAAGTGTGGTGATTTTATTGAATTTAAAGGAACGGATTAATCAGATTAAAATATATGAATTTACATACAGGGGCAGATTTTTCGGCCAGATTTCTGAAATTGTGAGGATTTTGTAATGTGTACTCCTGCTGATATATGTTCACGGTATTTTAATCTCTTTTTGCGTGTCATATTGCACTTTATAGACAATTAGTCTTGATTCAAGGAGTTTTAGACTTTTTGATGAATAAATTTAAAGTCCCTGCATGCATGTTTTCATGGGGTCTGAAAAGTTCAGGATTTTTTTGTTGTTGGCACCTTAGATTTACATGTCCTTCTTCTGCCTGTCCCAGGGAACACCTTGGTTGAGCAATCCTTACATGCTTCTTCACCCAGCAGAAAAATTTGGATATATGAATAATTCTTCCTCCATCAGCATGAGACTGTCTTGATGTCCTAACTATGAGCTCCCTGGGGTTATATGTTATACTCTGCGCTCCTACCGGAAAAAAAAAAATGAAATGTCAATCTGAGATCAAGGGCAAAATACTTCCCTTAGATTATTCCCCTTTGAAATCCGCTCAATAGCATGCTTGTTTAAGAGCCCTCATTTTTTGTCACCTGAGGTCATGGGATTAGCCAGAGACCAGTGTACTGTAATACTATGTACTATGTAAACCCCTTCAGAGATGACTGCAAGGCATTTCAGCCCCATTGTTGTTCTTTCATTTTATCATACTGCGTAAAACACTTCAGAGAGGACTGCAAAGTGTTTATCTCAATGTTTTACTATAACAACCTAAAACAATAAGGAGATGACAGTATCTTTAACCTAACTCTTGAAGTTCAAGGCATTTTCCCCACAATGTTGTACTGTAACTACATAAAACACTTTCGAGATGACCCCCCCCCCCCCCCCCTAGCAGTGCTACTGACTGCAGTGTCTTTAGGCCATTCCTAAAGGAGGGGGGGAGGGGGGGGGACATTAACATGTTCTTATGCACAGTAGAATTGTAAATGGGCTGACTCATCAATGTCGTGCTCATAACTGTGCTTGAATTGCAATAGGGAACTGCTGCTTTTTCTTTCCTAATCCTTACAATCATCATTTTTCTTCTGCTTCTTTTGTATGTTTGTCACACTCTTGTGACCCTCTATTTCCGGGGCGCCTTGATAGTCGAAGCAGACTTTGTGCTGTTGAAGCTAAAGAGGTGAGCAGAGTAAGCCAGATTCTCTGTAAAGACTTCTCTATTGACATCCACCCCTTGGCTTTCATATGACCTTAAAAAAGGTGCCGAAAAAACTCTATTAAAACAAAAAGAGATGACAGTATTTCAATGCTGTCTGTGTCCCCAACTCTTCAACTCCGGTGGGTGGTTTGTAGGTGTGCTTGTTTGTTCTTTTTTTCCCTACGAAACATCTATCATCCTTATCTTGTATGTTACTCTTTAGGTGTACATCTAATCTTTGGCACTTATATGACCTGTTTGTGTTGCAAGCACCAGGAAAAACTTTTACTAAAACTTAAACTAAACATGTTCAAGGCATTTCCCCCAATGGCTGAGTGTGCCAGGAAAGTACTGAGGACAAACAAGCTGGAGGACAAGATCAAACTGGTGCCTAAACGCTCCACGGAAGTTTTGTTTGGTAAGATTGTCTCTTTTTTCTCTTGCATAAATATGTTCTTTCTTTGTGTGTGTGTGCTGTGTGGTTTGTTTGTTTGTTTTGGCCAAGACTGCAAGTGTGAATATAAAAAAAATGAAATTGACTTTGTCAGCTTGAGAAAATGTGTGTGGAAAGATTTTTTGTTTTGTTTGAAGGGATAAGTTCTTTCATTTAAACAAAATATCTGGACTGGACTGGTATTTGTACAAAAAACAGTCCACACATTTTGTTTAAATGAAATGGGTAAGATCTTTCATGTAGAGATGGTGTGTGTGGACTTTGTGTTTTAGTTATTTGTGGAAAGTCAATACTTTTCTCAGTGTTCACTATGGGTGGTTTGCGGGTGCTCTAGTGTGGTTTGCTCCTTCTTGACTGTCAAACATCTATCTTCTTTATCTTTCCTCCTTCTTTTTTGTGTTTTTTACTCTTTTGTAACACCTCTTAGCTTCAGCACTTGCATGACTTTATTGTGTTGCAAGTGCCCTTAGACTCTTACTAAAACATGTCAGTGTTCAATGCTTTCTAGCAACATTGATGAAGTATTCTGTTGTGTACTCAACTATCATTGATGTTTCTGTGTTGTCGTGTACTCAACTATCATTGATGTTTCTGTGTTGTCATGTACTCCACAATCATTGATGTTTCTGTGTTGTCGTGTACTGGACAAAGATAAATGTTTCTGTGTTGTCGTGTACCGGACAAAGATAAATGTTTCTGTGTTTTCGTGTACAGGACAAAGATAAATGTTTCTGTGTTGTCGTGTACCGGACAAAGCTAAATGTTTCTGTGTTGTCGTATACCGGACAAAGATAAATGTTTCTGTTTTGTCGTGTATTCAACAGGAGAGGACTTACCTCAGCGAGCCAATCTGCTAGTGACTGAACTATTTGACACAGAACTTATTGGGGAAGGAGCCATTTGGTCGTACAAAGACGCGCTTACTCGGCTGATGGAGGTACCTGGATGTTGGGGTGGAGTGTTTGTGACTGGAAGTAGAATATAGCAGGCTCTGATTGAGCCATTTTGAAGCTGAATCTTGTTGGGAGATGTAATGTTGTGTGCTCAGACTAAATGGGTGGGTGGTTGGAGGGTGCTCTGGTGTAGTTTGCTCCTTCTTTCCTTTCACATGTCTGTTCATCTTTTTTTTTCTCTTAATTTTCTGTGTATTTTCTCGAGTAAGACCTCTAATCTTCGGGACGTATATGACCTGCAAGTGCAGTAAAGCTCTTACTTAAACTAAACTTATCTCTCTCTCACTCTCTCTGCGAATGTACAGGAGGAATGTTTGGCCATTCCGGCCCGAGCCCGTATCTACATTCAGGCGGTGCAGTGCCCTCTACTGAGGCGCTCCAATGAACTACGATCTCTGACCTTACCAAACGGAAAGACGATTCATATGCCTGACAGTTTCTCCTGCTGTAGTGGGGCGCCCTCACTACACGACTTGCAGGTGGATGAACTGGAGGAGGAGATCACTCTTGTCTCAGAGCCTGTGGAAGTGTTTAGGTGAAGAGTTATCTTTTTTTTCTGTGTTAAGAGACCTCATACAAAAGTTCTCTTTTAACCTCTCATCTCTGGGCTTTTTCACTGTCTACAATCAATGTTAACTCTATTTATGTATGATTCATGTAAGATGAAGTGCCTAAACTTTTTCAATTAGAATGAAAAACCTCAGATGTCCTGTGTGCACGTTAGACATATTAAGATCCCCTGGTAGACAACATTTTTTTAAAGAGTAGGCTATTAGGCAGCCACTTGGCAAAATTAAAAATTGAATAATTCCCTACCATAAAAACTGTCCTAGGCACACCTGTGAAATGATAAGAAACATCCTTACACTTTCCTTGATTCCAAACATATTGACCGTGTCTCTCCTTTATAACTTGTCATGGACTCAAAGGAGGAGGAATTGATTGACTGAAAGAAGAGAAGGAGAGTAAATGAGGAGGAACTGATAGACAAAAACAAGAGAGAGAATGTAAAGGAAGAAGAATGGATAGAAAGAAAAAAGAGAGGGAGAGTAAAGGAGAAGAAATTGTCAGTTGCCTCCTTCTAACCTAGCTTTAAACCACCATGTATGAGTGGATATTCTTCTTTTTTCTCAACGAACCAAAACACATGACCTGTCACTCTACTCACTATGACCTTTGACCTTTCATATGTCATCATACTCGCCATTACCTCTCACCTGTCACCCAACTCACTATGACCTGTGACCTCTCATCTGTCACTCAACTCACTATGTTGTCTTACTTCTCATCTGACACCCAAGTCACCATGACCTCTGACCTGTCATCATCTGTTCCCCACTCACCATGACCTCTAACCTCTCATTGTCATCTGTCCCCCACTCACCATGACCTCTAACCTCTCATTGTCATCTGTCCCCCACTCACCATGACCTCTAACCTCTCATTGTCATCTGTCCCCCACTCATCATGACCTCTAACCTCTCATCATCATGTGTCCCCCACTCACCATGACCTCTAACCTCTCATTGTCATCTGTCCCCCACTCACCATGACCTCTAACCTCTCATCATCATCTGTCCCCCACTCACCATGACCTCTAAACCTCTCATCATCATCTGTTCCCCACTCAACATGACCTCTAACCTCTCATCGTCTGCCCCCTACTCACCATGACCTCTCCCCCTCCCAGCTTTGACTTCAGCAAGAAGGAATCCCTCCACAAGGAGGAAAGTTGCGACGTGTTGCTGCACGCGCTGCGCTCGGCCAGCGTGGACGCGTTTGTCATGTGGTGGGATCTGGACATGGACGCAGACGGGGAGATTGTCCTCAGCTGTGCTCCCCGCTGGAACCAGCCTCAGGGAGAAGCCGTGCCAGTGAGTTGTCTGTCTGTTGGTGTGTCTGTCTGTTTGCAGAGACATTTAAATCATTCTAGTGTGTTGTATTTCTGTGTGTGTATTTTCACACCCCCCCGCGCGCTCCCACGGAAAGACATTTCTAAGGTGTTGTAGGCCTGTCTACGTTGGTTTTTTCCTGACACCTCCCCCTATCCTCCCCTTTCCTCCAATCATGTTGTATTACTGTAAGAGTTTTTCTCCCGCCTCCCCCATGGAGACACACCTCTAACTTGTTTTTGTTTCCATCCATGTCCTTCCCCACGCCACCGAATAGTGGAGAGATCACTGGATGCAGGCCGTGTACTACCCCTCCTCCCCCCTGCCGGTTGCCGAGGGCGACACATTCCCCGTCTATGCCAGACACGACGAGTACAGTCTGTGGTTCGACACTGTCACAATAGACCGGTACACCTGACTCTTTCTTCTTTATGTTTTGTTGGTGAAGTTGTGGGTGTTGTTGTTGAAATTGTTGATGTAGTTTTGAGATTCTCCATTCTTTACATTTTGTTAATGTTGTAATGCTCGGATTCTCTGTTCTTCATCTATTGTTGTTGGTGTGGGCGGGTGCTCTGGTGTGGTTCGCTCTTTCTTTTCTATCAGACATCTGTTGTCCTTATCTCTCCTCCTCCTTTTCTTCGTATGTTACTCGCTAGTAACACCTCAAATCTTTGACATTTATATGACCTAATTGTGTTGCAAGTGCTGTAAAACTCTCACTAAAACTAAAAGTTGTTGCTATTGTCATGTAGTTGTAGTGCACAGATTCTCAGTCTAATATTTTGTCGCTGTAAAACACTTACCAAAAAAAAAATTCTTTGGTTCTGAAATGACCTTTTGTGTTACAAGTGCCGTAAAACTCTATTAACCCTATCTATATGCCTGGGGTAATTTTGTACCCCGTGGGTTGTATTTTTCACATTTTAGAATACTTCTAGTGCGAAGATCTCTTTGAAAATTTCAGTATTTCTCGAAAAAATCATTTTTACAGACTGCTATGCAAAGCGAATTAATGAGTAAATTTTCTCTTTGGAAAGTGGGGGCTCACAGTTACCCATGTCGTATGGATACGATAGTAAAACCGACGTATGAGTAGGGTTAAGTACTGTTGTCTAGCTTTTGTTGCTTCTTTCATCATTTAAACCAGACGTTTTATTTTTGTGCGTTGAAAAATTCTCAAGAAACTAGTTCTGTAGGCTCATATGACCTTATGCAGTTGCAAGTGTCTTAAAATTCTTAGCAAATTGAAACTGAAAACCACTTTCACAGTTGAAGCATAGCACCTTTGATACTATAATTCTAGTAGCTGTGAAAACATTGGAGAGCATGTGTTTAAAAACTCTTTGACATTATTGCTTCTTTTTTCTTGTCCCTCTGTGGCTCAGACTTCGGCCGGTCTGTACGTGTGGCCTTCACATTGCGTTCAGTCGGGGCCGTCTGGCACAGCTTAGCGAGGACCACAGGAACAGCGTGTTGATGAAAGCGCTGCAAAAAGTATGTATTTGGCAGGGAAGGGATGTCCTGGCCCTCAGTATCAGTGGGTCATGTAACGAGGAGGAGATGGATGATCTGTCTTCCTCTTTCACAACCGTTATTTTGTCGATGTGCTTCGCATGCAAAACAAAGCTTATTAAAGAATGTTATTGACCAGTTTGTTTTTTTAGTGCAGTGATATTTTCAGTTTTATTATTTTTTTCTAGATTCTGTTAAAAGTTGTCGTGACAATGATTTCATCATCATGAAGTGCCAGACCTGGAACAGACATCTCCTGTTATTGACTTAGAACTGGGTGGTTGGCAGATGCTGTGGTGTGGTTTGCTCCTTCTTTTCTGTCATACATCAATCATCCTAATCACTCCTTCTTTTCTTTGTGCATTATTCTCCTGTAGGACCTCTAATCTTTGGCACTTCTTTATGACTTCATTTTGGTGCAAGAGCAGTGAAACTCTTCCTAGAACTAAATTCTCCAGTAGCACCTCTAATCTTCAGCACTCATAATTTGACTTAAATGTGTTGCAAGTGCAGTAATACTGGTACTAAATTAAACCTTTTTGTAACACCTAGTCTTCAGCAGTTTTGTGACCTAATTGTGTTGTAAGTGCCATAAAAGTCTTATTATAACTTTAAAAAACAAACAAAGTGGACTTGCGCATACTTTTTTCTGTGTTCCCCTCTCTCCACAGCATGTGAACAGCTCCACAGTTTGTCTGGTCATTTCTGACGGGTCTTTGCTGCCAGTCATGGCTGCTGCTGTCGGAGCTAAGCAGGTGTGTTTGTGAAAGAGAGAGAGATGTGAAGACTTGAGTGGTGTTTGTATGCGAGCTGTCCCTGTTGTTATGTACCCAAACTCTCCCCTTGACGTATGTGTGTGTGTGTGTGTGTGTGTGAGAGATGTTAAGACGTGTATACGTATGTGTATGTATGTGTTTGTATACGCGTGCATGTGTGTGTGCATACAGTCATGCATGAGAGAGAGAGAGAGATGTGAAGACTTAAGGCCCGGTTACACGTAACGATAAATTGTACAAAAACTGGACGATATAGCGATCCTACGATAAAACGTTAGGTGTAACCACAAAATTGTACAAAATTTGGACGATTGAACGATGGTTTGGAGAGAGAAATCAAGCGCTGCTTGATATTTTCCGTGCGATCACGGTCACAATTGAGGGAGATGCGCTGTGACGTAGATTCACTTTGAAATTTGCCGCTGCGCAGAACTAAACTCAGGACTCAAAATTTAAAAAATAATTATTGTAGGTAAAAACTGATTTCATATTCGGAATCAGCGTCTCAAAATAAGCAAAGTTGCTCGAGGAGAACCTGATTTGGTCCGTTATTATATATATTTTTGCAATTTTATTATTTAGTTGATAGTCAAGGGTGAAGCTGTGCATCAAGGTCACTCGGTGCGTTACACATCAGCTTCCAGTTCTAAACACAACCCTGTAGGCCTACAGTATGGCTTTTCTAAAGACACTGTTCTGCTAAATCGAAATATACAGGGGAAAAGGGGGGGGGGGTCTCGTGATCTAGAGGTTTAGTGTTCGCCTTTCATTCATTAGGTCCAGAGCTCGAAACCTTCACATAGAGTGCAGGCAAATCGCTGTCGTCTCAAAGAGACATGGTGACTTTATGATGAGGAATCTCATCAATCGAAAGAAAACTTAATGATAGATTGGAATGTGTAAACAGACAACATAGTTCAATAAAACTGATAGTTCTCTCATACAATGAATCAGATACAACATCGTTGCGTGTAACTGGGGCTTTACATTGAATGCTACGACATTGTACCCAATCTCTGCCCTTGACATTTGACCCAGGTCTTCTACCTGGACACTAACTCAAGCTGTCGGCGGATCATCAAACAAATCTTAGAGAGCAACAACCTTGGTGACCGCGTCACGGTCCTGGAGAAAGAGGTGGGGGATCTGACCAGTGCTGACTTGAACCATCAAAAGGTTTGTTCTCTGTCATGTTGGGCCCGTCACTCATGTTGTTTGTTTGTTGTCAGGTCTTGTGGGAGACTTTGTTTGTGTGTTTATTTGTTCCACGGTCTTCTGGTAGGTTTGTTTGTTTGTTCATTTGTTTGCTTGTTCACAGATACATCATGTGTAGATTTTGTTTCAGTTTGTGTTTTTCACAGATAGATCTTGTGGCTGGTTTTGTTTGTTTGTTGATTCATTTGTTTGTTTGTTCACAGATACATCTTTTGTTAGATTTTGTTTGTTGGTTTGTTTGTTCACAGATAGGTCTTGTTTGTTGACGTTGAGTTATTTTGTATATTCATTCATTTGTTTGTTCATTTTTTTTGTCTGTTTGTTTGTCCTCAGATAGATGTTGTGGTAGCCGAGCCGTTCTTCCAAGCGTCCTCCCTCCCCTGGGAACATCTGTACTTCTGGTATGCTGCATCCACCATCAGGCCCTTCCTCTCGCCCGACGCAGTCATCCTCCCTCGGGCCATGGAGGTTAAGGCCATGGCTGTGAGGTTCCGAGACCTGCACAAGATCAGGATTCCCGTGGGGAACTGTGAGGGATTTGACATCACTGAGTTTGATAAACTTATAGAGGTTAGTGTTGGTGGTTGGCGGGTGCTCTGGTGTGATTTGCTCCCTCTGTCTTATCAAATGTATTGCTGTTATAAATCTCTCCTTGTTTTTTGTATCATGTTGCTATCTAGTAACTCCTCTAATCTTCAGCACTTATTCATGACCTATTTGTGTTGCATGTGGTGTAAAACTCTTTGACTACAACGTACAGGGCAGTGGTCATGGAGAGAGTGGGGGGTAGGGAGTTGTATACTTAATTATTATGCCATTGTATTGTGACCAGAATTCCCCCATGGGGATCAATAAATTGCAGTTTTTTTATTATTATAATTTATTTGTATAATATATTATATGTATATATATATATATAGGCCCTATGTGTGCTTTTTCCTCACACACTGGCGGGTGCTCTGGTCATGGCGGTTTAAATCATCCCAAAACCTCCAGTTTAGTTACAGGGCAAGCGTTTCCCGCTGACCACCCCGAGATGGTAATAAATCAGCTGTCAAACCATGCAAGGTACTGTGACGGCAGCGGCACTCCCGGGGTGCCTCGGCTGTGCCAAGAATACTTGATTTCAGTCATTTTCTATTAATTTGATCCCCAACATCTCCCGATCTAAAGATTCGATGTCTCCATGTGGGGTCTCATTTTAAAGGGCTACTTCAACCCAATAAGTATAAGACAATATTATTTTCTCTTTTGTGCGTTCACTAGTGTTAATCCTGCTTGCTGAGAAGTGCTCTCCATCCTTTATTACTTTTAAAGCAACTTTCATCTATTTTTTTAAATTTGAAGAGTTATTTTTTCTCAGTAATTTCACCTACAATTGAATTTTTTTTCTTGATTACGCATGGGAAAAGAGTACTGAGTTACATGTGGAAGTGAGAACATTGTACTTATTCTGTGTGATTCATAAGTGATCGATTTTGTGTAGAACTTGGAGTGTGAAAGTATCCCAAGCCTCTTTCGCCTCGTCTGGATTTCTTCTGCTTTTTTTCTGTGGATAACATTAATATAATTCATAATGGAGTGCCATGATGAAGTGTCCCATGTTCTGTATATTTCATGATTTTTGTAGAACATGTAGTGGTAGAAGTCTATCCAGAAAACAAAAATTGCAAAAGACAAAAGTCTACAAATGCATTGACTTTGTAGCCTACATGATATCTTGGTATTTGGCGTAAGGATAGCAGTTGATGAATGGAGTAAACATTCATCGACGATATGCTATGCCTGTACCAACAAGATAAAGCGCAGTAGGACACATGATTCGTATGAGGGAACTATAGTAAGGCAAGAAAAGCAGCTGAAACCTCCTCAATTTTGTGGACAGCTTTTCAGTCTGATATACATGCTGGTGACAGTTCGATATGCACACACTATCATTGCACGTCAGTGGGGAGCAAGAACATTCCAGTAGAATTAGTAACAACAAAAACACCGGAAACCTCAGAGACAACACTTTCACCACATACGTTTGAAGACTCGGCAAACACAGCAAACAACTCAACTGCAGAGCCATCTACACACACAGAAGACAATACTAGGAATGAAGAAAGACATGGCATCTCTCGACTCGGGCACTGCATCATCAAGCACAGACCACAGTAAGGTTGAGCTTCATGTCCTCCCTATTGCTACATCCATGCCATCCAAACCTACACAGCTAGTGGTAGATAGCAGCACTTCTCCAGCATTTAAACACGACAGGCTCTTCTCTCAGTCTCTAGAGATCTCTCCAACGCGACCACTAACAAAAGAAGATGAAAAACTTAATACTCCTTTAGTGAGAAAATTAAACAGTCAAATGCAGGAAAACGACGAAGAATTTCCCCTGTTTCAGGGGTAGGCCTACATGTCTGTACATGATGTATAGTAGTAAGTGCACTTTGACCATATTTATCAAGGACCCTAATTTTCTGTGATTCTTTAATTCAAGCTTTCAATATCTTTGCTTTGAAGAAGCGTACAATGATGCCACCATGTAAGTATTTACTTTATCCTGTTTGCCCACACTAGAGCTATTTCGATCGTTCAGTGTGAGTGATTTTCTGGGAGATCTCTATTATAGTTTTTGTTTACTGCCTCAGTTTACGCGTAAAAAGCAAAGTGTGATAAGAAAACAACTGTAACTGGGCATCGGCAGTGAACTGGTTGCACTGACCCGGTGACCGGGGTCACAGAGTATCAGGTTACGGGGAGTGCCAGGGGCTGGCGGTTTGACTAAGTTGGCGGTCGGTAACAGCCGTGCGGTGTGGTTTGCTTGTTCCTTCCTATCAAACCTCTATCATTCTTATCTCTCCTTCTTTTTTGTGTTTGTTACTTTCTTGTAACACCTCCAGTCTTCGGCACTTATATGACTTATTGTGTTGCAAGTGCCGTATAATATTAACTTTTAAAAAAAATGTCTCCTCAGGTATCATCTGACTGTGCAGACCCAGAGATCGAACCCCAGCCCCTGTGGGAGTACCCGGCCGTGTCTGCCTCTGAACCACAGCTCCTTATCTCCCTGGACTTGACCCGTCAGGTCGACCAACTCTCACCGCTCGGACAGTCGGTGGATGTACAGCTCACCAAGTAAGTGGCTCTGCCTGGAAAGTTTAGATCACTGGTTCTTGACGAGGGCTCCGTCAAACCCTGGGAGTTCTGCAGGTCAGTCTAGGGGGGGATGATGTGGAGGGATTACACATGCACACATACTCACCCACACACATTTACTATTATTATTATTATTATTACTTCCATACTTTTATTATTTTTATCATTATTATTACTGTCCTGTGTCTGGCTTTGAGAGGAGGATGTGGGTGGATGCTAATTGCAGTTCCTACTTCTTTCCTTTCTTTCTTTACTTTCTGCTTGCCTTGCTTTTTCCCTGGGTTATATGGTTGCTATTAATGATGTTCATCTCAAAGAAGCAGTTATTGTAAGGCTTTTTTTATGGGGGGGGCTCAGCTCTAAATTACTCTTGTTTTATGTCGTGTGTGTCATCCCTTGTGTCTGTCCGTCTGTTTTTCAGAGATGAGACTGTAAACGGCGTGGCTTTCTGGACAGAGTTTGACTTTGGTGACAACCTCCGCACCAGCTCGGGGCTCTCCTCAGACGACACATGTACAGGGACCAACTGGCACGGCCAGAAAATCAGGTCTGTTCTAGTCTCATGTTGAACCTATATGTCCTACCTGTCTGTCCATGTCTCACCTACCCTAGTCTCATGTCCTACCTATCTGTCCTAGTCTGAGGTGCTTCGTGTCTACCTTAGTCTCAGGTCCTACCTGTCTGTCCTTGTCTCATGTTCTACCTGCTTCTCCTTTATGTCTCATCTACATATGTACTGTGTCTAGCCTGTGCCTGTGCCGAATGTACCTGCCTTGTCATCACAGTCACAGATATATTTTGAGATAATACATATATGCCAAAGTCATTAAAAAAAATTCTGAGTGAAAGAGAAATTTTCTCAAATTAATTGAAATTTGATAAAGGGCCCATTTACTATACCCGGTTCCATAGACCAGGAGTCTCAAACTCGCTGCCTGCGGTGAGCCAATTTAGGCCCTCTGGGCGATATTTTGAGACCCTTACTCGACTTCAAAGTTGTGTGTTGTTAGGTTAGTGCAGCTAACAGGTTTTTCTCACATGCACCTTTATAGCCTTCCTTTTTGCCAAGGTGGTGCCTTGGATTTTTATATTTTTCATTATTTATGGGCTACCCCCAAGCTGTGTGGTATTTGTTGACAAGTTGTAAATGTAATTTGGAAGTTGTTCTTAAAATAAACCAAACTTGAAACCTTTATTTTTGTGTGTGGAATACGCGGTGCGGCCCAGGCTTCCCTCGACTCCACTCACAATGGCCCTCAGTAAAAAAAAATTTTCTAATTTTTTGCCCCAGGACCTCAGAAAAGCAACAAAACATGTTCGAGTGATTTTTTAGAGTCTTAGTTGAGGTGTGTGAGCATGTGTTGATGTAGGCTTATCTTGTGGTCATTACTGTCCTTTTATATTATGAATGAATAATTAATGTATGGGTGAGAAAATTATTTTTTTTATAATTGAACTGGTTTTCTTGTCATATATATGAAATAATTTTTTTTTGTGTGTGTGAGGTTTACTCTCGGTAATCATGTCATAATGTAAAGCTCTTGGAGTCTATATATATTTGTTTGGAGTAAAGGGCTATATAAATGCAATATCATTCTTATATATCACTTTGACAAATTAAGCAGTACACAGATGAAATGTTGATAGTGTATTTTGGTTTGTTTCTCTGGCTAGATGGGACAAGTTCTCCAAACAAGGCGTGCAGTTGTTCCGACAGGAAATCTCCTCCACGGAGACTCCGGCACTTGTGATCACGTCCAGCTTCAACCCTCACACTGGAGACCTGGACATCACACTGGGAAAAAGCTCTACTTCCTCGTGACCATTTGTCTAAATACAGTAACAGGGAGGTCAGATAGACTGAGACAAAGGCTTAGCCCCAGGTCTAAAGAGTTGGCTGTGAAGAAGTGGCCAATAAACACATCGCATCTTTCTACACAATCAACTTGTTGGGATATCTTTAGTTCCATCTAAAGCAAATCCACTGCTTAGTGTAAGACGTTTTATAAAATGACCTTTGACTGAGTTTTACACTGAGCAGTGGAAATGTTTATTGTCACTTTTTTTCTTTTTAGCACTCTTGTGGCATAATGTGGAAACCAGTTGTATCTATTTAAACTTGAGCAGACTTAACGCCCCAACCCAGTTTTTAGTACAATAAAGCGAAGCACATGGACTGCTGTGTTCCACATGTGTGTGTCATAACACGCTCAACACAGGGGAGAGACTGGTGTGTGTCACATATGCAACACATTCAACACAGGGGAGAGGTTGGTGTGTTCACATGTGTGTTAACACATGCAACACAGGGGAGAGGCTGGTGTGTTAAATGTATAGAGACGATACACTCAACACAGTTGGGAGACTGGTGTGTGTGTCATATGTGCATACAACACACTCAACACAGGGTGTTTGTGGTGTTTGTCACATGTAAAGAAAATACAACACACTCACCACATGCAGGAGGCTGGTGTGTGTCGCACGTAGGCTAACACACTCAACATAGGGGGTAGAAGAAACAGAAGAAAACACATACAGAATAAAGGAAACAGCGAGGGGAGGTCAGCGGTAAAAAGACAACACTACTTTTTTAACCTGGTTGCTTCCCTTGATCCTTACACAACTACACAGTGAAACTAACAAGAGGCAGAGGGGAGGGGTTGCAGTCAGTTACAGTTACAGTACCAAAGACCGAGCAATGCGAGGCGCACACTACACACTAGCGCAAACTTTGTTGTAGCATCCTTTTAAGGCCTGTTTATGGCCTCTTGCTGGGAAAATGGAAAGGCGAGGCACCAACTGGCTGACCGTGGCACTTGCCTGCGACAGACTGAGAATGGGGTGGGGAAGGGGAGTGAGTGATCGGGAGAGGGGGTAGGGAGATGATGCCCAGCGTGCGAGAGCCTCACAGACGTGCGAGACCCTCACGTCTGTGAGGCTCTATACTGTGTTGGAGACTACACTGGCTCTACATGACCTACTAAACTGTCCCCGTTGTTTTATGCAAGAAAAATTCTGAAATTATGCAAACTGAGCCCAAAAATGTGAAATTATGCGATTCTGTTAATTTTAACAAAGAATGATAAAGGAAAATAATCAGAAATTATGCAAAAAATAATCAAATTTTGCTAAATTATGCGGGGTGCATAAAACCCCGGGGACCAACTAAAGCGCAGCGTGTCGAATAGGCTACTTGGCGGGTATGCGGACTTTATGAAGAAATAATGCATTGACCGTTAGCGTGGCTTTTCCCCCCCCATTAATGTTCGTGGGCTTCGCCAAGTACCCAGGAAGCAGGTCGATAAAGCAGAGTGGGCCGAAATAAAAGTCAATAAAGGAAAAATTATTTAGTGAAAATATTGAAGGAAACATTTCGTAATTGGAATATATGTCGATAAGTCAAAATGCCGATACTTAAGCTGTCGATATAAGTGGATTATACTGTATATTATATACATCACATTTCAATTGGGAAAGTGCTCAGTGTGCTTCACAACTATACAAAGACAACAACTTTCACTGCTCCCATCACTTTTCTCTCCCCCCCCCCAATATTGGACAAGACAAATAGATGATGTGTACACAAGAGCTCTCCGCAATACATGACATATATTTATTGTAATAAAACTTGACACAACCACAAAACGGTCATAATTGCAAAACAGCATTGTTGTGAATGATGCCGTTCATTCTATCTTCTTCCTTTCTTTTAACTTTTTCCAGACCTGTCAGGATTATTTCAAGGATGGAAAACAGTCTGATAGACCTTAAAAACTTAACATGCCTAACATGGGTGGGTTCACAGATGGAGGAAAAACAAGCTCTGAAAAATGTAACTTCATTATATAGGTGTTACTCAAGCTGAGTTATATAGTTTGTAATATATATAATATTCTTTGTAAAAGTGCACAACAAAATACATGTATAAACAGAGCTATCAGTTTTTGTATAATATATTCTTTGTAAAAGCAAAAGTCAATACATCGTAGAGGAATAAGAATAACACTACACTTTCACACCAAACTTTCGCTGAAAGTTGTATATTTTTCTGCTGAGTACTGTACACCACACTGAAGTGAAAAGAATAGAAATAGAAGCAAGTCGGTGGAATCATTCGCTGAACAACTTCACAACCGGCTAGTTAACTATCTGGGGTATGTGCATACAAGTTGCCAGTTATTGTCTGGGCTATCTTTGAACAGCTTGCTGAACTGGCAGTACCTGCTTGTACTGGTTAGCCAGGTCTGATTATGAGAACTGAGATCTTGATGATGATGAAGTGGACACAGACGGGCCCATGACCCACTCTCTCTCTCCGAGTGCAGCTCAAAATTTGTTTCTTACACAGCCTACAGTACACCATGTATAGTAATAGTATACACACCTCAATTCACAGGCCACAAAAAGAAAAGGTATGACATATCATAATACCAAGATTTTATATCACATCTGATTAACATGGAACAAACTCGCTGAAGCGAAGAAAACAGATTTACAACACACTAAAGACATGAACTTCTCATCTGAAGGTCTAGAGAAAAAACCCAGATACACCTAGATATATTATTATATCTTGTCTGCAACCACAAGATGAACACATCCTTAGAGTGACCTCACCAGGAGTGAGGGTAAACACCCACTGTCTCCTGTTTGTTCTTCAAGAATAAGAGATAGAAAATCGCAGGGGGAAAGAAATTCCAGTAAAAGGAGGCAAAGTCTGGGACACATGGACTTATGGAGGCGGACATCAGCTACATATATATGTTACACCACCCAAGGTGTTGATACCGCTACCAGTGGTCTGTACTGGTGTTAAAAAAATTATAAATGGAAAAGTTTCTGGGATGACAGAGCGGCCTTATAAAGAGGACATAAAATATATCTACCCATTTCAGTTTAGTACAAGTGATCATACTTCATCAGCGTCATTCCAGAATCGCCCAAATTGATTTCCAGGAGTTGCCATGTATGGTAAGCCATTGTTATTTGAACAAAGACATGACCAAGGGGCATCTTACAGTACAAATTTGTTCTGTTTTGTTATGTCCTTCCTTGATTTTAGTTTTAAAAATAACAAAGCGCCCCACTCATGGTTTTGATTTTGCTGCTCTGTTTTTCTTTTACTTTCTCAAACTTCAAAAATGACGTACGTGTTTGTGGAATGGCACTGACGAAGTATAAATTTATGAAATAAGGCCATAGAGTTATCCCTGAATTGTTACACTTGTGAGCAAAACTGTAATCAACAACATCATATATACACTTAATTCAATCTCTGAGAGCTGGGACAAGTACCTAGCCCTTGCGAACCGTTGGGGGAGAACCAACGTGCCCCAAGCCACTAACTGTACCAACGTCTGCTCACAGTGTCCCGCCGCTGTCTCATGGGTTCACTTAGACACACATAACAACGGTCACAGACTGGCTTGCCACAAGGTCCAGAGTTCAAATCCATCTACTTGAGTTTCTGGAAGGCTGCCTCCTGCTGGTCCAACAGTTGGGTGATGATGGCAGGAGTGTCACTGCCCACCTGGTAGAGGAGGGGGTGGAGAAAATTGTACACATTTTACTCTTCCATCAACACTACTCAAATCATCACTGAACCTGAGCGCTCATCTACTGTATAGTGGTTATGTAGTTATGTAGTCATGTGGTTATAGTGCCCTTGTCAACACTTAAATATTACAGTCCATTCTGCTTGTGTTGAAACTCGCTTGAGTTGATCTTCCGTTAAGTTGATCTTTTCTCAGGTCCAAACACCTCTTCTTCTTAAAAGATCCAAACCGTTAACTTGAACTTCGGATGAGTTGATCTACAGTATAATCCGCTTATATCGGCATGCTTTGGGAAGTGGATTTGATGTCGATATATATAAAAATGTCGATAAATGAAAATATAAAGCAAAAGAGGAAAAAACAAGGGAAAGTCAGCGGTAAAAGACAACACTACTTTTTAAGGCTGGTTGCTTCCCTTGATTCTTGAAACTATCAAGAGGCAGAGGGGAGGGGGGTGTTGGAGTTACAGTACCAAAGACTGAGCAGCGCGAGGCGCACACTACACAAAAGCGCAAACTTTGTTGTAGCATCCTTGTAAGGCCTGTTTATGGTTGCTTGCTGGGGAAAATGGAAAGGCAAGGCACTGAATCGCTGACCGTGGCACTTGCCAGTGACAGACTGAGAATGAGATGGGGAAGGGGAGTGAGCTGGGAGTAAACGATCAGGAGTGGGGGTAGGAAGGTGATGCCCAGCGAACAAGACGCTCACGTCTGTGAGGCACTGTACTGTGTTGGAGACTACACTGTGTAGGTCCTATGTGACCTACTAAAGCCTGGTGTGTCGATATAGGCTACTTGGCAGGTAGACAGACTTAATGAAGAACTAATCCATTCATTGTAAGTGTAAGCATGGCTTTTTCACCCATTTATGTTCGTGGGCTTCGCCAGGTACCCAGGAAACATGTCGATAAAGCAGAGTGGGCCAAAAAAAAGTCAATAAAAGAGAAATTGTATAGTGAAGATCATATTGAAGGAAAAATTTCATAATTGGAAAATATGTCGATAAATCGGACATTGATATAAGTGAATTATACTGTATTTTTCACTCCGTCGATGACATCAACTCATCCATAGTCGACTAGTTTATTTTACAAGGCAGGACCTCTGAAAATTAACATTCCTCGCTGATAGGACCGAGCCTAATGGGTTAAGAACTGTGAGAACTCCACAAAAAGACCAGAGATCAAGAATGCCCAGTCTAAGATTCAAACCAGGGCTATCCAGTCTGTAGTCTAGCACGATACCGCCTGAATTAATGGAGCACCTTGCACTCACACCTAGAGACGTCATGAAGTTTGATCTTTGAGGGTCATGGGGTTCCATTAACAACTCTACTGAGTGAGTCATGTGTCACTACAAAATAAGTCAAATATAGTGAGTCAGACGTCACTTTGGTCCTAAAATGTCACATACCACACCCGCCACACACCATGAGTATCACACCACACCACGGGAGTCACATGCCACCAGTCAACCCCCTCACTCACCTGATCCTCCAGAAAGCGTCGGCTCTCACGTGTGTCGTCCAGCCAGTAGTGTGTGGGCAGACTGAACAAATCCTCCTCCCTTACGTCGCTCAGGCCGCTCATATTGATGGTGCCTGCACGGAGGACATTGGTAAAATAACTCTTGTTTTGTTTCAGTAGAGGTTTTACGGCGCTTGCAACTGCATAAGGTCATACGAGCGCCAAGGGATGGATGTCAACAGAGAAGTCTTTACAGGGAATCAGGCTTACTCTGCTCACCTCTCTAGCTTCAACAGCACAAAGTCTGCTTCAACTATCAAGGCACCCTGGAAATGGTGGGTCACAAGAGTATGACAAACATACAAAAGAAGTAGAGGAAAAATGACGATAGTAAGGATTAGGAAAGAAAAAGCAGCAGTTCCCTGTCGCAGTTGAGGCACAGTTATGAGCATGATTTTGATGAATTAGTTCATTTACAATTCTACTGTGCATAAGAACATGTTAATGTCCCCCCTTTGGGAATGGCCTAAAGACACTTCAGTCAGTAGCAGCGCCCCAGGGGGTTTAAAATAACTCTAGTTTTACACCACCATTGACACAGTTCAGGAAGCAGGCTGCTTTGACCCTTTGTTTGAGTCATGTTGCTCTTGAAGGAAATGGCATCAGTTGAAAATGTGCAAGTTTGAAACTTGCGTCAATTTTTGGCCAAAATCTCCATTGTTGGATTGTAAAAAGTAACTCATTTTGTCAGCACACATCACATTTCACCTCACGTGACCACATAAATATATATAGATAGGCTACCTAGAGCTCAAAAACACGTCCTTACATTCCTCTTGGAGTAAAAGGCTGCCCCCGGAGAAAGTTGCAAGACGCGTATAGCTAATAAAATGTCATGGAATACATCGTTGGTAGGCTAATTACAATCAAAGTAACCAACATGAATTTGTAAGATCAAAATCAAAAGTAAATGTGAATGTCTACAAAAAAACTAGACTGTGCACTAGCAAATGTCATAGATCTATATATATGTATGAAATATAAAAATTGATTGACATAGATTGTCATAAAAATTATCGTTGGAAATGTCTCTATGAAGAATACAAAGTAGACTAGGTCTAGATACAAAACGAAAAATTCAGTTGCAAAAATCAATATCCACAAAGTGGTTGTAATACAGGAATAAAAGGGACTCTTCAGACTGAGATCTGTGCCTACAGGTAACAAGCAATATGTAGCCCCTCTCTCTACGTCTGCAGATGTGATTGTGGGGAAAAAATGTAGCGCAAAGCTACATCAGAGATGGCATAACATTGTGTTACGATTGATTTACTGTAGATCTAAATCTAGCTAGAAGATGATTTAGTCCAAGTGAATGCCCCTCTCTCTCTCAACAATCCGCTTCTTGAACGTGACAAAGAAGATGGTATTTCTGGTACAAATTGTCCCCCTTGGCCTCGTTATTTTTAGTTGTGGAAAAGAGTTTGGGCAGACCCTCTGTGTGTGTGTGTGTGTGTGTGTGTGTGTGTGTGTGTGTGTGTGCGGTTGTGTGTTTTACAGTCCATGCCGGCTTTAAGCACGGTCATAGGGAGAAAGCTTAAGCGTGCTTAATGCCGAAGCATGCTTGAGTGCGAAGTAGACATAATCCAGAGATTTTCATGGAGAAAATATCTTGTGCTATTTCCCTTTGTATGTAAGTAGGCATATTGCGGTCCCGCAAAAGTGTGCACTGTTATTTTTACCCGCCATGGTAGTTTTTGTTTGCTTGTTTGTTTTTGTTTTGTGGTCGAATGGGAAATGAAAATTTAATTTAGATGGCCAGTCACGAAACAGCACACTAGGCCTGCACACTGCCTGTGCGTACCACTGGCTGCTGTGCCACATTCATAGCACTGCCTTCATCCCACCTCGTGTGTGATACACAATCAGGATTAATGGATAGTGAGGGTCAAAGGTGAAATCGCAGCCAGCCTCACTTTCTCATCTCCACGACTCTCTTTGTATTTTTTTCGTCTGTGTGTAGCTTTGCCCTAGGCTAGATCCTATGTCCACGCGCCTGGCCGAGTGCATCTCTCTGCCTTCCTCTCCCAGCGTGTGAGTGTGTGTCTCCATCACTTGAGTTCTTTGTGTTGCTCTTACACACTCACTGCTGTGGTGTAGACGGTGTTCGAACTTCGATGGGTCATATGAAAGTATTGACTGTCTTGTAAATGAAGCGTGCCTGAAGCCGAAGTTACCGTGCTTAAAGGCGTGTAATTTACATACCAAAAATTCGGTAAGATCTGTTTAGCGTGCTAGAGTCCGAAACATACTTTATGCCGGCGTGCTTAAAGCCGGCACGGACTGTATTATTATTTTTTACAATCCTGAAGCATCTCGTCAAGCACTCCTAATCCACGTGTCTAATCCCCCTCCTTCCAAACCAATAAGTCCAGAAAGACACTTCAACCAGTGTGCATGAACGGACAGTCATGTCACATTTGGATGAGCAAACAAGCCAAATGTACTAACAAATCTCGTATCCTTCATTTGCGTTCAGACCAAAACAACGACAACGGCTGAGAGTTAGTCTAGTCAGCTCAGTTGTGTAAGAGTTAGAACGACTAGCTCGTCCAAATGTTTGGTGCAAACGCACGGTTACTAGACCTCGGACGAAGCTTGTTTTGAAAGTAAAAATATATATATGAATATCATCGATTATTTGTTTGTCGCAACTGCAACAGTTATCAGGCTATCATCGGAGGATTCTGATTGTGGGCAAAGATCAAACACAACTTGGGGCAAGTCAGCTGCTTAATCCGGCATTGCTATTTTGGAAAATAATGCTCCAAGTTCCTACTGACAAAACGTTCAACGGGAGCTTCCCGCGATAGAGAAGAAGCCAGGGAAAGTTTTCTTTCAGAAAATCCCGCGCAACAGACTAGAACAAAAAATCAGGATACACTTGATCGAAATCGGGATGTTTGAGATTTAGGGCGAAAATTTGGGATATCTCGATTAAGTCGCGATGAGTGGCAGGTCTGGTTTAGGTTATTAACTAAATTTCATTATTATTTTCGCAACTTTTGTGGAGAATTGGCTAAAATTCAGTTGCGAGTTCCTCTGAGGACAAAAAAAGAAGCCGAGACACGATAACGGAAATGAATAAATGCTGGAAAAAAAGCAAGCTAGACAGACAGAAACAAGAGAGGAACAGATAGACTGACAGAAACAACAAAGGAAAGGTAAGACAGACAAAAACAACAGAGGAGCATTCAGGAAACAGAATCAACCAGTGACATCCTCCAACCAGTGACATCCTCCAACCACCCACTGTTTTGTGTTGTTCCTCTCTCACCTTTCTTGGGCAGCAGACCGATGGGAGAGTCCTGCCAGATGCTGTCGTCCCCGTCACAACGACGCAGGATCCAGTCCAACACCCGAATGTTCTCACCAAAACCTGGCCACAAGAACTTGCCATTCTCATCTACACGGAACCAGTTGACGTGGAAGATTTTGGGCATCTGAGAGAAAAAAAAAAGAAATTTAATAAATAACACTTTATTGATTCCTGTGGGGGGAAATTTGGGTTACAATGGCAAACATACTAGGTACCAGAAACTAAATTTTCAAAGTAGCTGTATGCCAAATTTATCTGTTGCAAATGAAAGGCCTATAGTATGTCTTCTGAGAATTTTGGTACCATCCTTTTACCTCTTAGTCAATTTTTAAAGAAAATGGCAGCTGTTCTAAATTTGATAAAATTATGCTTAATTGTTTACTGGCAGCAGCCCATGTTTGACAGACAATAAAAGAGTACCAAGTACACCAAACATCTCCACATTAACAGAGTACAATCACTATAGCATAGATATAGTATTTTATTGCCTCAAACACAATGATCTGTCCTTATTTCGACAAACACACAGAATGCTGAGGGATTCTGCAGCTCCACACACTCAGATATACAAACAACAGTATTTTACAGTAAACATTTTTTGTGTGTACTAGTGTCTGTTGTTTAGTGATTAAGCACTTTGCCGTTGCACATAGGGGACCTTTATGGAGCATTCAGTCTTTCTACTGGGACCATGCATCCAGCTGACTTTCTCAGCCTTTGTTGGCTCTGACAGGCAGGGTCAAACCCCACTTCCTAAATAATGTGAATTGTGTCTCTAGGACTTTAAGAAATACCTACGTTAACAAAAAAGAGGAACAAAATGAATTATGCCAACACTGACCTTGCGTCCTGGTTTCTCCAGGTCCAGCCAGTGCTGCAGGTAATGTCCAAAGTTGTATCCCATGAAGGGCCTCATGGCCATCGGGTCGTGCATGATGTTCTTCCCTGAGGAATCCCGCACTGGCTTAGACAACTCACCACACATAGCAGCAATAACAACATTTTATCATCGGTGTTGCAAGCATAGCACTTAGTCTATTTGGGTACTTTTTACACCCAGGGAAAGAAAAACTAGTTTTTGTTGTGTTGTTCCTATCAGGAATCTTGAAAAGCAAGTAAACTGTAAGCCTTGACCACAGCATTGAACTGCATTTTCTGTCCCCGGGGTTTTATGCACCCTGCATAATTCAGCAAAATTTGATCATTTTTTGCATAATTTCTTATTTTCCTTTATCATTCTTTGTTAAAATTAACAAAATCGCATAATTTTACATTTTTGGGATCAGTTTGTATAATTTCAGAATTTTTTTTGCATAAAACCGTGGGGACAGCATTTTTGTGATATTGAAAGTTGCATCTTTGGTTGAGCTTTGAGAGGGTGTGGAAAAATAAA
Source organism: Aplysia californica (assembly GCF_000002075.1). Lineage (NCBI taxonomy): Eukaryota > Metazoa > Mollusca > Gastropoda > Aplysiida > Aplysiidae > Aplysia > Aplysia californica. The sequence continues at coordinate 397,077 of NW_004797658.1, forward strand.
ATTCTCAAAATTTTGACTTATTTGGATTGCTTATGACAGCGAAAATATACATCAATGTACAGCACATGTCCTCTAATCCACCACAGAGCAGGCTCCATGTGTTTTACAATTCATTATTACATGTACAGAGAGTCAAGTTTGCTCCAACCAAACATGGTTAATCTGAAAACAGCGGTAAACCGAAAGAAAAAAAGACTCCTTGATTTTGTCTCCGCCAATACTGACAAGATCTTTCATCATCTTAGATTATAATGACAAGATCTTTCACTAATTCAGCTCATACTGACAAGACCTTTCACCGTCTTAGAAATACTGACAAGACCTTTCACCGTCTTGGACCATACTGACAAGATCTTTCATTATTTTAGTTCATACTGACAAGATCTTTCACCATCTTAGATCATAATAAAAAGATCTTTCACTATTTAAGCTCGCACTGATAAGATCTTTCACCGTCTTTGATCGTACTGACAAGATCTTTCACTATTTCAGCTCATATTGACAATATCTTTCACCCGCTTAGCTCAATCAAACACTGACATACTGACAGGACATTCTCACCACAGTGAATGGGAGAACAATTTGTGTAAAGAGCTTTTTCTAAGGGCACAACACTGGGCCTGGGCCAGCATTCAAACCTTACCGTTGCCAGTTAGACAGCCTAACCACAAGACTACCAACACCATTTATGTTTTTGTGGTCACATGACACAAGGGACAATTTCAGTGGCAATGAAATGATTATCAAATTACTCAATTACCACTGAAGCACTTCTACCACTACCAACATTTTACCAAAAGTCGGTAGTCCGAAAAAAGTAAAAGGAAAATTTGGCCCATGTTACCATAAACTTAAATTTTCTTTCAAATTGGGCACCTTTTGACCTTGGATCAGTTACATAAAAGTCACCACGGACATCTACACGCTACATGTCTACCGTCACAGACTTGCCAGAAGTATGTCATGTGTGAGTGGAGGAGTCAGCTTGTGATTGGGGAGTTGGTTTTTATTTATGTAAGTGTTTTCACGCAATTTCCAACATAATTGAGATCATTTAGGAGGCGTAGGCCTACCACACAACTATTGACCTACCTGTATGCTCAGCAGCAGCTGTGGCCTCTGACTTGACACAGGCCCCTATCATGACCCCGTGGGCCCAGCTCTTGGCCTCTATCACTAGAGGGACGCCTGGGGAATACACACACACACACGCATATAATGATTGTTATGGTTTATGACCTCATCGACACAATATAGATCATTTGGAATGCTGGGAGCGTTAATCTTGCCTGTCAGAGCCAACCCATCCTGAGAGGGATACAATGTCCTAGCAAGCAGACGCTAACACAAGTTAGAAAAACTTCCCTACTCAGGAATCATACCTACATCTTCTGCATACAACATCAAAAAACCAAACAGTTGCCCATTAACTACTTAAAGGGAACACTGTGATAAAATTTGTAGATTTTCAATAGAGGCAGTTTTTTTTCTTTCGATTATTACGTACTTCGTTCATACTTCATTAAAAGAAAAAACTCCACCTATAAATTCGCTGTATATATTTCCATATAGCTAAAATATGAGAGATAACTTATTTTGTCATCACGCATCACAGATATTCCGAACGTAGACTCACCCGTGGGCCGTCTCCCTCCAAAGATGATGGCACAGACGGGCACGCCCTTGGGGTCCTCCCACTTGGGGTGAATGATGGGGCACTGGGAGGCCGGGGCCGTGAAGCGGGAGTTGGGGTGGGCCGACTTCCCGCCATGGCCGATGTGCCAGGGCTGACCCAGCCAGGTTGTGATCCCGATACCCTGGAGGGTCAGAGGGGGAGGTGTGAGTTAGAGAGAGATGTATGGTGAGGATAGGGGGGGGAGGGGGGGGGGTGTGTGAGTAAGGTCATGTGAAGTAAGGGGGGGGGGGCGAGTTGGGAGATGTATCATTGTGAGGAGTAGGGTAAAGAGAGGGGGAGTATAACCCCTTTTCCCCTCCCCCACTGTGTGTAAGTGTGTCTGTAAGTATGTGTGTATATATGTGTGTGTGTATGTATGTGAGTGTCTCACCTTGGGCATCTCAGCCTCTAGTTCCTCCCAATAGTATCCCGTGTCTGTGAGTGAGAGTGTATGTGTGTACATGTCTGTGGGTATGTATGTATGTGTGCGCATGCATGTATGTGTGCGTGTGTCTATTTGTGTGCGCATGTGTCTCACCTTAGGCACCTCATCCTCCTGTTCCTCTAAGTAGTACCCCCCTATCTGTCTGTGAGTGTGTGTGTGTGTAGGTGAGTGTGTAGGTGTATATGTGTGTGCATATATGTATATGTGTATATATATGTCTTACCTTGGGCACCTCATCCTCCAGTCCCTCCCAGTAGTACCCCCCGTCCGCTGTCTCGGCCACGTTGGTGAAGATGCTGTTCTCCTGGAAGGTCAGCATGGCGTTTGGGTTGGTCTTCATGTTTGTCCCTGGAGCCACGCCGAAGAAGCCAGCCTCGGGATTGATGCCCCGCAGAACGCCCGAGTCATCGAACCTCATCCAGGCGATGTCGTCTCCTGTCAATCAGAGATATGTCAAGACACTATGGAATCGGGCGCCCGTCAGTCTTTGCCATGTGGAGTTATTGGTAACATCTTAAAGCTTTTTTATTTGTCTTGCTTTTGATGAAATAAAATACCCATCATTCTAGAATTTGTTTGTTTGAGTAAAAACAAGGAAGAAGCAAGACAGATAGACAGAAACAACAAACCAGTGGTGCCCTCCACTGTCAATCGTTGATCATGTGGAGTCATATGAATGGTCATATAGTAAAGCTTGTACCACAGACATACAGATCTTACCCACACACTGTATCTTGTACCACAGACACACAAATCTTACCCACACACTGTATCTTGAGCCACAGACATACAGATCTTACCTACACACTGTATCTTGTACCACAGACACACAAATCTTACCAACACACTGTATCTAGTACCACAGACATACAGATCTTACCCACACACTGTATCTAGTACCACAGACATACAGATCTTACCCACACACTGTATCTTGTATCCCGGCACGCCCGGGTTCAACATGGCCAGGTTCGTTTTGCCACAGGCACTGGGGAAGGCTGCGGCCACAAAGTATTCTTTCTTCTTGGGGGTGGTGATGCTCATGATCTGTGGGAGGAGAGGTGGGGGAGAAGGGGGGAAGGGGGTTATTTTCTAAACTTTTACTTGGGTGTAACATCATAGATGTTTGGTTTTTTAGAATAGGCCACAAAATGTTTTACAGCACTATCCATGCAATTTAGTCACGTAAAACTACAGATATTTCGTTAGTTCAGAATACATGTTTTACAACAATATCCACCCAATTCAGCCATGTACAACTGCAGATATTTTGTTGGTTTCGAATATACATTTTTTAAAGCACTATCCAAGCAATTTAGCTTTTTAAAAGTTTAGTATCCTGTAAGAGTATTACAGCACGAGCAGCACAAATATCTTTGCAATTTAGTCCTGTAAAACAGTTGACAAATAAGATAATAATTAGCCTGACGTAAGTCTCACCAGCATGTGCTCAGCCATCCAGCCTTCGTCGCGGGCGATGACGCTGGCGATGCGAAGGGCGAAACATTTCTTCCCTAACAGGGAGTTCCCCCCGTAGCCACTGCCAAACGACTTGATCTTCCTCTCCTCTGGGAAGTGGGTGATGAGAACCTTCTCCGGGTTACACGGCCAGTGGTTCTTTACACGCCCTGGGGGAACCCGGAATGTGGTGAGGGAGATACGTTTACTACACATCACACGCTACACATTTAGACAAGACACAACGCATTTAAAACACATATGTTACATATTTAGAACAAACATGACACTTTTAGATAACACAGCACTTCTAAAACACATACCCTACACATTCAGAAAAATACACTACACACTTAGAACACGCATGACATTTAAAACACACACACCCTAGTTTCATGTTTAGAACACCCTTATGACACCTCTAGAGTCAACCACTCTCCACCTCCTAAATCATCTAAAAAATGGAGGGGGTAAAATAACATAGATCAACGTTTAGAAGAAAAGGAAAAAATACATGAGAAGAGCTTAGTGACTCACTCTGCACAGGTCTTGGACATCCCATGGAGTGGATGCACTTGACGAAGTCCCCATCACCCAGCACCTCCCACACCTTGGGCGACACGCGTGTCATGATGCGCATACACAGCAGCACGTAGTTGCTGTCCGTCACCTGCACGCCAATCTTGCTGAGTGGGGAGCCCACCGGACCCATGCTGAATGGAATCACGTACATCATACGACCTACACCCGGGACACAGACATAGCAACGATTAAGTATATATATATCCAGAAAAAATACAGACATATAGTTTTAGTCAGAGTTTGTTCTAGTATGTGTTTTACGGCACTTGTAATACAATAAGGTCATATAAGTGCTGAAGATCAGAGGTGTTACGAAAGAGAAACAAACCCAAAAAAGAAGGAGCAGAGATAAGAAAGATAGATGTTTAGTTCTTAAGTTTTAGTAAGAGTTTTACGGCACTTGCAACACAATAAGGTATTATAAGTGCTGAAGATTTGAGGTGTTACAAGAGAGTAACAAACACAGGAGGAGAGATCAGGACGATAGATGTTTGGTAGGAAAGAAGGAGCAAGCCACACCAGAGCAACTGCCAACCATCCACTAAGTCAAGAGTTTTACAGCACTAGCAACACAAATAGTAATATAAGTGTAGAAAATTAGAGGTGTTGCTAGAGAGTAACATACAAAGTAAAGAAGAAGGAGAGATAAAGAAGATACAAGTTTGATCTGAAAAAAGGAGCAAACTACACCAGAACACTCGCCAACCATCCACCCAAGCAAAGGCCATGACATCTGTAACAAACTCAGACCACAGTGACTTGCTAAAGCCGCATGCATTCAGAGAAACATCAGACAAAATTGTCTAAGACTAACTGACCAGCCATACAGTTTGGAAAACATTGAGCCACTGACCTGCCATACAGCTTGGGAATCGTGCATCGAGCTCCTTCTTCATGTTCTCGGGACTCATCCATCGTCCCAGGGTTCCCTGCACGCCCTCTCTCACGTGCGGCACCGTGTCGTACTTATTTTGCGTGCAGATAAACGTCTTGGACTCCACGCGGGCCACATCCTCAGGGTCCGTGCGGCACAAGTAACTAGAACAAGGTTATTCAACACTGGTGGAGTTTATGGCATTATGAGTTAGGAGAACAATAGAAAGAGAAGAACACAAGCACATGGATAATGTAAAAGTCACTTAGTGCAGATCAGCAGCTACACATAGAGACGGAGGAGGAGGAGGAGGAGGAGAAGAAGAAGAACAAGAAGGTGGAGGAGGGGTGAGGGGGAGTACTTCATTTTGACAGAGGTGACAATATCAATTGTAATTCCCCCCCCCAAAAAAAAGCCAACAATAACCAAAAGATTCAAAACAGACTAACTGATATACAAAGCAGACTTTTCATTTTATTGGACGACAATGAATTATATTTCAGTAAAGTAGGTATCTTGACTGTGATTTAATACATCTCTCTGGTTCTGATCTTTGCAATGAAGAGGGATGTTGGGCAAACTTTCTTTTCACACTGGGCTGTTCATGAAAGACACAGCATCTACAAACGTCAAAGAAAAGTGTCAAGTTTGACCATGGACAAAGTTTTCAATAGAAAGAACAAATTCTATGAACACTGGAAGATAAATATTCTTTTTGAGGGAGGGGG
>NW_004797658.1:402981-407503 GCF_000002075.1 Aplysia californica
AGAGAGGGAGGGGGAGAGAGAGAGGGAGGGGGAGAGAGAGAGGGAGGGGGAGAGAGAGGGAGAAAGAGACAGATAGAGAGAGAGAGAGAGAGAGCGAGCGAGAGAGAGAGAGAGAGTGAGAGTGAGAGAGAGAGAGAGAGAGTGAGAGTGAGAGAGAGATTTCTTGGTAAGCGTTATATGGCATTTTCAACATAGGTCATACATTAGTAATGAAAATTAGAAGTGTTAAAAGAGAAATAACACACACGCAAAAAGGAGAAGAGATAAGGATGATAGAGTTGGCCTACTAGAGTTACTTTTTCTAATAATATTACGTCTTCCTTTTACCTTCAACTTTCTTTTACACTACTTGTGCTACACAAATTTTCCTACTTCTCTTTGAGTAATGTAGAAGGGCAGCAAATATGTCACATACTAGAAAACCACTCATCCGTGATTGTGGTTTGTTAAGAAATCATAGAGCCTTACATAAACCTTTTTTTCTCTCGTGGCAAGACCTCTCCGCACTTGTTGTGGTCCCCTCTACATTCCCCCGTCCGCCTAGGTCAGAACCCATCGAGCCAAGCGGCCCTGCCACGAGAATAATTACCTGGCAAGTGTTCATGTCACAGCCGTGGAGCTTGTTTGTATTTGGGACATAGCCAACCCGTAAACGCTTTTGTTGACAGACTAATAAAAAATCTTTTCAGTTTAAGTTCGGTAAGATTTTTAAGACGCTCAAAACTGTTAAAATTCTCTGCAGATAGACATGGGCAATCCTTTATTATTTTGTGCTGCAGTGTGTGTTTTGAAATAAGACATTTTTACTTAGTCTTGTAAGCCCCCAGCATTTCAGAAACCTTAGACGGATTCAACCAATAAAGGGAACGTCCTTAGTTTGAAAGGAAGGAGAACCTTGAAACTGGTGGCTCTTTGACATTAGAAAGTAGGGTTAGGCTGCGCCAAGTGGAAGAACAGCTTTTGGCGAGAGAAGTTTCTCATTTTTTAACCTAAAATTTGGTCCAGCTCAAAATAGCTGCAAAATTTGAACATACCAGTGTTGTTTTTCCTATTCAGCTCATGTTTCAAGACGAGCTCAACATACAAGACTCAAACCAAAATAATTAAAACTTGACTACGACTTGGAAAAAAGCCTACAATGTATCTTATTACACAATGTATCCTATTACACAAGGAAATTGCAGAATGTTCTTACCTGTGAATGTTCAGCTTGAAAATTCAGAAAACATAATGGCTTGAAATCACATTGTCAGTAGCTTCAGTTGTAATAGTGTGTTCCATTACACTTGAAAGGTAGCTGATAGTATACGTATCCAGCCAGAATTATATTTGTGATCATTTAAAACCTGTTGCATCAACAAAGCTTTATGAAAAGATGTTAAACCTCCTGACGGCAACCGACATGAACGAAGGAACAGCCAAGAGTGTGTGTGGACATGTGTGTGCCTTTTCTGTCATTTGTGATTGTGTGTGTATTTGTGTATGTGTGTGTTTTTTTAGTGTGTATGTCTATGTGTGTGTTAACGAGAGAGCGAGAGAGAGAGAGAGAGAGAGAGAGGGAGAGAGAGAGAGAGAGAGAATCAGAGTGAAAGAGAGAGAGAGAGAATCAGAGTGAAAGAGAGTGAAAGAGAGAGAAAGAGAGAGCATGTGTGTGTAGGCATGTATAGTGTATGTATGTATGTTTTCATGATCTCTCCTTCTTTTATGTGATTGTTACTCTCTAGTAACACCTCTAAGACAAACTTGTGTTGCAAATGCTGAAAAATATTTACTAAAACTAAAAACTTACTTGTTCTTGTACTTGGTGAGCCTAGTGAGAGTCCCTCGCTCCAGGAGTTTGTGGATAATCTCGTCTGCCTCCTCCTGACTCCCATCACAGATGTAGATACCCCGGGGCTTGAATTGTTGCACCTTTTTGTAGAAAAAAATCAAATTAGATTGAACAAGAAAGTTCCCATAAAGGTAGCCTACAACAACATTAAAACCCATGGCCACCTACTACTAAAAAGATTCTAAACTTTTGTGGGATCATTTAGAAATACAAGACATAGAACTAGAAAACACTGTCTTTTCATATGTTTGTGTTTTCACTATAATCAACCCCAGTTCGAGCTATGTTTTATTTGCTTGTTTTAATTATGTAAAGAGAAGCACAATGACAAAATAATGGTTGTTTAGTGCTGGGAAAAAGTAAGACAGACGGACAGAAGCAACACAAGAGGGAAAGTTAAGAAGCAGGACCTACCTGTGGCACGCTTCAAATATCTGTACCCAATTTGCGCTTTTATTAACATTAACAAAGCAGTAAAACAGAGAACATTGACAAAGCTGTAAAACAAACATTGACAAAGCAGTTTATCAGATATTAACAAAGCAAAAAAAAAAAAAAAAGAGAAAATACACTCACACAGTGGGCAACAAATCTCTGGACTTTCTTGGACAAGTGGGTGAAATCGCCCTTAGCCACCGGGACATGGCCAACTCTCTGCACCACAATTTCGTGCACTTCGTACACAAGATTGTCTTCTTCATTGCGTAGTGCCATTCTAAACAACACAAATAGAAATAAATTTTCTGACAAAACAGTTACATTAAACAAAAAAACATTAATGATCACACAATGGGATGATTAACTCTTTCTTTCCTCTGAGAGTTCTACCAATGGAATAACTTCAATGTTATCAATAAAATTTATAAAGCATATATGGATCCCATTTCAAATCATTAAAAGTAACCTGTTTGAGGACAAGCTGATGTTCCTGCACGATAGCTGTAGGGGGTGGGGGTGGGAGAGGGATTCGAGAGAGGGGTGGGGAGGGAGAGAGGTGCTGGGGAGGGAGAGAGGGGAGGGGAGGGAGCAGCGCTTCTATTGGCAACCTACCCTAAATTAATTTCCTTCTAACACCCATCCCCCCACCTTTTTTCCCTCACTAAAACCAGTGGCAGTGGAAGTTTCATGGCCAAAATTCTTTCTCTTCCTTCCCTGCACCTTCTGCTGTTCCTCCCTTTAACTTTATTGCTACATTTTTCTATCAGCAAGAACTCCACAAGTATGAGCTGACCTCAAGCATGCCCCACTTACTTACTAAACACACTAGCGTGTTATTGTATAGAGGCTAACTGTGGATGGACAATAGATGTGATTTGCTAGATCTACACGTTGTTGTTCTTTACGTCTTGACCAAGGTTAGCAGCGTGCAAACTGTGGCGGCCTTCACCTTGTTGAAAGAGCCGGTCAATGTTATTGTTGACCTGCAAGATAAAACAAAACAACACCAATCCACAACACATTGCTCAGCGCGCAATTGGCGAAAAAAGAGAGAAAGAGGGCGCTAATACTAATAATAATACAATGATGGACACGGTGCAACGCTTTGCACGGGGTAAAAAACACTACACATGGAGGCATCTATCAATGTTGTAATGTTACACTTCGGGATAGAAATCTAGACCCAGCCATTCTTTTCAGTCCACAACAGCGGCACCGGCGAACTAAAATGATCGGGGGAAAACAGCACTCACGGAAAATAAATCCCCTGCCTTCTAATGAACACGCAGTCAAAAACCATGAAATAAAAGATCGCACAGAGAGAAACAATGAAACACTCACTTGTTGTAGGAAAGACTGGAGATCGTTTGACAAACTACCACAACCTGCAGCTGCTGCTATCTGCTGGTCAATGGACCACTGCTCTTAGCGAGAGCGCAAGCCGCAGCAGAGCAGACGCGGAGTGAGGTCGCTGACCTTTTGGTAGCCTACGGGTCACATCCATAGACTTGTACTCCTAGATTGCGCACTGCTATGGACGAGCTCGACTCTGCAATAACTTCGTCGTGGAGAGTGTACACCTTGGGTCACGTAATTCCACCCGTATGACCCAATTTCGTCATGGTCCAATGTGAGCCGCAAATTGAGCCAAATAACTTGCAAACCCAATGCCTCTATAGCACCGGAAATATATAAGAGTTTTCCCCTCACACCTGAGTGTACAATCTAGGATGTCTATGGTCACAGGTCAATGGCATGGGGAAACTCCTGGTCGTCTCGTTCCAATGGGACCCCCGCTAAAAATAGGCCGTCTTCCCCGTAAACAGTTTATTTTTCCGCTCTATAGCCCACTTTTGTTGAATTACCAGACGTACGCGATAGAGATCAGATTATTGAAATGAGGTTAAAATTTAAAAAAAATATTTTTTTATTGTGGGGCCTACGTGAGGAGGTTGATTAGGCCAAGGTTAATGTTAGCATCTTTGATGTTAGATCACAGAATTCTACTAAGTGTAGAATTCTGTGTGTTAGATCCTTGGGCCAACGTGACTGCTGGTGTAGCCAGTCAGAGAAAGGGGAACGGGCCGGAGTCTCGTTCTTTCACGTAAATTTGATGACCCGTGCAACAGTGTAAATAGGCCTACTACCTTTTGTAACAATGCATATTGTTGAATTAGCAAACCGAGTGAACCTCTAGCTCACGGTTTACTTTGGTGTGTGTGTGTGTGTGTGTGTGTGTGTGTGTGTGTGTGT
>NW_004797658.1:409507-410202 GCF_000002075.1 Aplysia californica
CGGACGGCATTTGAACCTTGACCTCTATACGCTCTCAGTCAGATGAGAACTGTACCGGCAGTAGTAAGGTTGTACTACAATGGCAGTACGTGTTGCAACACTGTAACTGTAACTTTGTGTAATACTACGTATTGGTAGACTGGAGTCTAGCTTAAATTAAAAAAATAATAAATGTACTTACTGGAGGGTATCACAGATGGTGATGATGGTGGTGGTGTTACTGTTGCTGGTGTTGATATTCTTGTTGTTGTTGTTGTTGTTGTTGTTGCTGTTGTTGTTGTTGTTGTTGTTAGACTCTAATCTGATCTAGGACTATGCTATTTTAACTAACATGACACGATACGACAGTTACAACAATATTCAATGTTTGCAGTTTGCAGTTACAGGACCTGCTGGCTCTTTTTTGATTGCAGCCTTGATTATTTATCTGTCGTCTCCCTTGGTATACACAGTCTTGTTGAAGGCAAATAAGTGATCATCTGGTTACACCACTGTTGTTACCAGGGGCGGCTCTAGGGTCTAAAAAGTGGACGTGCACAATTAAGCTATCTTAGGCTGAAGATAATCAAGGGCAGAGTAAATGGGATGGTGTATAACACCATCTTTGGGTTGGTGAAGAAAGACCGTGTGCTTTTATTTTCATTCTTTTTACTTGTGGCTTTGACTTCTAGAACTAAACCTGTTTGTTAGCTAAA
>NW_004797658.1:410433-414760 GCF_000002075.1 Aplysia californica
TGACAGTATAGATTGTGAGAAAGGCTAGTTAGAGCCTCAGTTCAGTTGTGCGTGAAGTGTGAGATTCCAATCCAACGCATCGGGGCCCCAAAGCTGCGGAAGGAATCACAACACAGAACAGAGGAACAGGTTTGGCTTATTCCTGTTATAGTGGCATGTGACAGAAGGTTAGTAGTGTAAAATCTTTGTTTTATGTTCCAAGTAACAACATCAAGTAATACCTTTCACCACTTCACTACAAAACAGTTCAAAAGCACAACTCATAGGACGGCGACTTAAGTATGTCACGTTCACCCCCCTCAGGTTCACGGTCACAGAGTCACTTAAAATAGCGACAAGACAATGGACCAATCATTATTCACTTGAGCACCCCTCTGGATTGCTCCGGGCCCACATAATTTTGGCATGGAATAGTGCACAGTACACAGTCTATGGCGTTTATTTTTAGATTGCCTACTGTGGGCTATGTTTCGGCGCTATTCGGCAGGAGCACATTTGAGATGTGCCGTCTTATTAATATTAATGTACCGCCAAACTCTCTACAAGTGTCGTCATCGCTTGGGTTATCCCAAAGAGCGATTTATAGGTTCGGTTTCCACTGTTGACTATCCTGTTATGTTTAGATACAGCGCATGAACTTAGGCATGGCATAGTAGATTTTTACGGCGCTATAGAATAGAAATGACAGTTACGGCGTCAGCGAGGGCCTTGTTTTGATATAATATTTGACTAGTATTTGTTTCCGGCGTCTTTTATTTTATTATTGTCGGTGCCTTACGTCATAGAACATTAAAACATTTTGGGCGGCACTGCACGACCGTGCTCTATGGACGAACCGCGCCTGGCTGTTACGATCGTTGGTGTTGTAACTATTATATTTGTTGTTGTTGTAGCAACTATTATAATTCTTGTTGTAGTAGTTGTTGTTATGGTTGTTGCTGTTGCTGTCGTTGATGTTGTTGTTGTTGCTGCAAAAAAGTTGTTGTTGTTGTTGTTGCAAAAAAGTTGTTGTTGTTGTTGTTGATAATGATGTTCCTCGACATGAGGCACCCCCCTCAAGACACACACACACATAAACGCAAATGCATGTACACACAAATAATGTACAAACAGACATCATAATCACACACACACACACACACGCACAAACAAACACACACACACACACACACACACACACACACACACACACACCGCTGAACTCTCATAGGCGAGCTCAAAATTAAATTATAGACGTATACACACATAAAAAATAAACACGTTCTAGGACATACAAGGAGTTGTCTGTCTGTCTGACTGTCTAGCCGTCTCTCCCCCTCCCCCCCCCCCTTCTCTCTCTCTCTCCCCCCCCCCTCTCTCTCTCTCTCTCTCTCTCTCTCTCTCTCTCTCTCTCTCTCTCCTTTCTCTCTTTCCGACCCACAAACGCAAAGGCAAAAGTAACCTGAGAACATGGAACAACCAACAGATCAACCCAGGACTCGGGTGTAGTGGTCAAGTCGCCCTGCGACTGTGTGTATTGCAGACGGGCTTTCACAGAACGGGGGTGGAGAGTTCATTGGGTACATTGCACCATAGTTAGTTGCATGAAACATGGGTTTTTGGATTTAGTAAGCGTTTTTAGTTTTAGTTTTAGTAGAGGTTTTACGGCGCTCGCAACTGCATAGGTCATATGAGCGCCAAGGGGTGGGTGTCAACAGAGAAGTCTTTACAGGGAATCAGACTTAGACTGCTCACCTCTCCAGTTTCAATAGCACAAGGTCTGCTTCGACTATCAAGGCACCCCAAAATAGCAGGTCACAAGAGATTGACAAACATATAAAAGAATTAGAGGAAAATGACAATAGTAAGGATCAGGAAAGAAAAAGCAGCAGTTCCCTGTTGTAGATCAGGCACAGTTATGAGCGTGACATGAGTCAGCCCATTTACAATTCTACTGTGCTTGAACGAGAAATGTCCCCCCTTTGGGAATGGTCTAAAGACACTTCAGTCAGTGGCACTGCCCCGGGGGTGTGTAAGCGTTTTACGGCACTTGCAACACAATAAGGTAATTCAAGTGTTGAAGATTAGAATGAGAAGTCTTACAAGAGAGTAACACATACAACAAAAGAGGATAGGTAAGGGCATCCACCTTGCACCCATGTCCACGGAGAAATCACATTATGCTTTTACTATAAGAACATGTCTATGTTAGAATCATATTTGACTTCAAGTATAAAGAATCACATTATACTTTAAGTAATATATTATTATTATTATAGAATTGTCTCCGAAAGAAAAGATGGATAAAGTGGGCCTTAGAAACATTAGATAAAAACAATGTAATCGTGCAATTGGCGATACAACAAACAAGAGAAAGACGTTTTCTCTCCCCCCCCCCCCCTTCCTCTCTCTCTCTCTCCCCCCCCCTTTTGACACCGTAAGGTAACTGAGGTAGGAAAAAGTAAAGTAAAGTAAGTCTCTGAAAGAATTATATTAAACTAGATCTATGGGTAGCCTAAAGTATACAGAATAATGTGCCTATGGAAGAATCACAGCTTAAAGTTACTTGTCCTAATATAACATTACAAATCAACTAAAGCATACCGCTAACTTCTGGCAGTGCACATAATACTAATTATTATTACATTATGTAACCGTTTAAAAAAAATCATTATGAGATCCCTGCATACCGCTAACCTCTCGTAGTACACATTGGAACTTTTATGTTGCTGTGAAAGAAAACAGAAAAAACCGATTATCGGCAACTCCGGGCACTAGACGTTGGCTATTTCTGTAAAACAAACCATGAGATCTCTGCTTATCGCTAACACCCGGCAGTACATGTGTATTATGTTACTATAAAATAAGGCAGGAAATCTTTGCTGTAACAAATCTCTGTTCACCACTAGGCATCTATATGACGGTACTTGGATCGACAATGTTATCTCTCCCGCTACTTTAGAACCTTCAAGGCCAGGAGAAACGAAAAGTAATCTAAGTCTGTCGCTGTTGGTGCTGCTAATATACTGTATGGCACCATACTCTTGTTGAATCCAACCTGGTCTTCGTAAGTTGATGGTAGTCTCCTAGTTTGTTAGTTGGTACCAACGTACCTGGTCCTCATATTATGTTGGTATTCACGTCAATTTGTTGATTCCAACGTAGTCCTCGTCAGTTGGTGGTGCGGTATTCTTCTAGATCTAGTTTATTTGTTGGTTCCGACATGATCCTCACAAGTTGGTGGTATTCCTTTAGTTTATTTATTGGTTCCCATGTGGTCCTGGTAAGTTGATGGTATTCCTCTCGTTTATTTATTGGTTCCCACGTGGTCCTCAAAAGTTCCTCTAGTGTATTTGTTGGTTCCGACGTCGTCCTCTAAGTTAGTGGTATTCCTCTAGTTTATATCTCGTAAGAAAAACAACTTGGTCAGCTAAGAGTCGATCTTTCAGTTCTGCAACGCAAAGTGGTGGTCAACAACACACATTGGTGGAGTATTCATTAGTGGTGTAGATTCTCATCCCTGGGTCGAATGAAAGGGTTGTAGCAGACAGATCAACATCTCTGAGCTCAGTGGGAACTGTCCATTGTTGAAACAGATTGTGTTATGTTGTGGATCTCTGATTCCATAGATGGTCATTTATTGGTACAAGTCCACGTAGATGTATATCCGGTTAATAAAGGGTCACAACAGATGATAATATAGACTTATGGCTGCTCCATGGTTGGTACAAACATTTTTGTTAAAAGCACGGTGAGGAAAGGGTTACAACAGGTGATAATATCTTTGATCTCTAAGCCCTTGGTAGTATATCCAGGGAGAAAAGGGTTACACAAGATGGAAATATCCAAGTCTCTAAGACTGTAATTTATTTTAGCAAGAATTTTATGACACTCGGAACACAATTAGATCTAGGTCACATAAATGCCGAAGACTAGAGGTGCTACAATAGAGAATAACATACTGGTACAAAGAAAAGAGGGAAAAGAAATTAGGACGACATACATTTGATAGGAAGGCAGGAGCAAATCACACAAGAACACCCGCAAACCACCCAAGTAACCCTATAGTATGCCCAGGGAGGAAAGAATTACAAGAGACGACAGTTCAGGTACATTATCTAGATATCTGCATGTCTCTAGCTGGTACTGCCATGCCGCCGGCCCGCTACTCATGTAGCGCTGCACAATGGCGACCAGCAATGACATGTTTGTATGTATGTATGTGTGTGTGTGTGTGTGTGTGTGTGTGTGTGTGTGTGTGTGTGCGCGCGCGCGCGCGTGTGTGTGTGTGTGTGTGTGTGTGTGTGTGTGTGTGTGTGTGTGCGCGCGCGTGCGTGTGTGTGTGTGT
>NW_004797658.1:418162-430842 GCF_000002075.1 Aplysia californica
GGCAAGAGAAGGAGACGCGGGGGGAGAGAATGGTAGAGTGAGAAGGTGAGAGAGAGGTAATTAAGAATTAGATTCTAAGTACATCTATTTTAGTAAGAGTTTTTCGACATTTGAATCCCGAATAGGTCATAATTTGTGTTAAAGATTAGAGGTGTCATACAAATAAAAGAAAGAGGGGAGATAAGACAATACATGTTGGATTGGAAAGAAGGAGCAAACCACAAAAGAACACCCGCCATCTATCAGTGACCCTTACTTTACTTAAACACCCCCCCCCCTCCCCCCAAAAAAACCCCAACCAAAAAACAAAAACAAAACAAACAGACAAACAGCAAACAACAAAACAAAAAAACAACAACCCCAAAACAAACAAGTAAGCAAGCAAGCAAACAAACAAACAAACGAAACAAACAAAAATAGGCAAGCAAAAAGCAGACAAAAAAACTAATAAGCAAACAACAAACCTACAAACAACGCCACCAACCAACCAACCAACCAACCAACCAACCAATGAAACCAACCAAACAAACAAACGAATCAACCATCGGGGCACAGACCGGAAGATGGGCTGGAAAGCGGAGACCAGCGAGTCCTGCAGCAAACTGACCACACAGTTGGGTAACCAGGTCTGTTGCTGACCACTGGGCTCTGGACTGTCTAGGTACTCATCCCAACCGTCGGAGCTGAGGCTGGGTGCTATTCAGTGAGGGGGTGGGTGGAAGGGGGGGGGTAAGGATTAGATTATTAAGGGTGCGAGTGTTGGGGGTGAGGGGTGAGGGTTGGATTTAGGTTACGAGTGTACGGGGAGAAGGGTGGATGAAGGAGGTGGTGGAGGGCGGGGATGGAGGGGTGAAAGGGTGGTGGAGGGAAGGCATGTGGGGCTAGAAGTAGGGGGTTGAAAGCGGGGGTGGAGGGGATGAAGTGGAGGATTTGAGGACGGGGGTGGAGGGTGTAAGAGGAAAAAGGGAAGGTGTGTTTCTCTTAAATAAGAGTTTTATGGCACTATCAACACTACCAGTTAATATATAAGAGCCGAAGATTAGAGGTGTTACCACATAGTGACGTACAAAGAAAATGAGGAGAAATAAGAACGGCAGCGGCAACAATAATAACACCACTATCAATACTACCACTACTGTTAGCAATACTGACAACAACAACAACAGCAACAACAACAACAACAACAACAACAACAACAACAACAACAACAACAACAACAGCAATAACAACAAAAACAACCACGACAACAGCCAGATTTCTCCCCAGACAAAGCGACTTCTGCAGGTAGAAAAGACCTACACTTACACAGACACGGGAACTGGATGACGATTTTCTTCCCAAACAATCGGAACTGCACGGCTTTGATCGTCTGCATCTTATCTTGTCAGATCTCGTGGACAGGCGGAAAGCTCACAGATGGACAGACGTGTCAGACAGACAGACTTCTGGGATAGACCTGTATGTCTGATAGGTGATAGACCAATCTATCAGACAAACCGTCGGGATAGATCTCTATATCTGATGGGTTTCTTTATCTGATAGACAAATCTATAAGATAGACAAAGTATTGGGATCTCCTGATCCGATAAACATCACAGGCTGATAAAGTGACGAAGTATCAACTAGAACTTTGCAAACGATAGATCAATGCATGAGATAAACTGTTGGGCAAGGTCTCTATCTAATAGTAATAGAAATGATAGGTGTAGACCAATCTATCAAACTGGCAGACGGTTGGGCTAAATCTCTATATCTGATAGACCCTGAGGGGGCTGAAGTGATACGGTATACCTGACAGACCTGACAGACGTTGGACCAATCTATGACGCAGACAAAGAAAGTCCCAGAACGATCTAGCAACACCTAGATGTCAGGTTTTTCAACACAGAAATGATAAAATATTAGACTAGCTCCTCTATTGAAGGGGTAAGAACTAAGAAATAAGTTGGTCACTGGTGTTACAGGAATGGGGAAATATTAAAGGCTAGGCTAGTTCATCCATTGATGGGTTAAGAAATAATATGTAAGTAGGCCACTGCTGAATCGTCTCTTAGACTTAGATTTTGAGACACAAGATAGATGAGCGAAGTAAAAGAGCATCAGCGCTTTGAGCTGTACAATTAGAAATAAATTAACAGCCTAATTAAGTGAATCAATTGACTGATGATAATTGCAAGATCATGAAATGGTTGAATAAAAGCCTACGTCTTAGATTAGCAGTCTTAGAATAAAAATCCAGAGATAAGATCAAATGTTGGCTGACAGACGGTTTGAGGTCAACAAGTCTTCGTCGACAGTGTGTGGATATAGCTCGACGACCAAAGCCCAGAAGCAATGTACTGGTTGATGTTCTATGCCAGACAACTAGAAGTGAGCCGAAGAATGAGGAGGTGTCTTCGTTGATGTAAGATGGGAGTCTCTGGGAATCTCTTTCGACACAAACACAAACTGGCCAATGAGGCTCTGGAGATCTATTGTTTGCACCTTCAAATCAAACCTTGCTTGACGAGGATGAGAAATCGCATCCGTTTAGAGAAAGTGCTATTGAATGCAGGAGCGTGCGGTGTGCGGTGTATGATGTGACGTACGTAGCCGAGTGGGACGTGTTTCTCTCTCACCTTCGGTTCTATTTTTGTGTTCTCGGAAAGTGTTGCTCTTTGGGACGTAAAGGGGGGGGGGGTGTCCGCTATATATACTGGTCTCATGAGCCAGCTGGAGTGTGTGTCTGTAATGGGGGTGGGGGTCAAACCTATCTACCTAACACCCAGCTTATCCTCTGGTATGTGACGTCATTCAGCTCCCTACAACAATCCCACGTCGCCCTGCTGAGCATGTCTCGTTTAGGGCATACACTTGTTGTATTCCTACATCACGCACTGTCATGGCCGCCGATCTGCTCTAACTATAAAAACCTTGCTGCAAAACGTGCCCACCATGGGCTTCTTTGTTACTCTCAAACGAAGAGCAAAACACCAATCTTGCTATAGCCGAGTATGGGCAGCACCCGCCCCCCTTGACATTGACGATTTAGTTGTTTGAGGCTCTAAGTAGAGCCTGTTCAACTGTCTGGTAATGAACGACAATAATGCATTGCGTGCAGGCTAGACAAATCCGTTTTGGCAGGTGGCGTTGTAAATAGTTGGGAGATCTTTCCAGTATTCGTCCTGACGTCTCTTAAATGTGTCCACGTTTGGAGCTGGCACCACCGATTCGGGAAGATTGTTCCAAATAGTATTAACCCTATTCTCAAGAAAGTTTGCCCCCACACACAATCTGTTTCTTTGCTTCTGGAGTTTCTCTTAGTTGCCACGGAGTTGTGTGGTTGTTGCCTTTGTAAACGCTGGTCTTTCAGTAATGTAGTAGCCTTTGATATACTTGTACGTTTGTATCATATCACCACGTAACCTACGATGTTCCAGGGATGGAAGCTTTAGTTTTTTCAGTCTTTCAGAATAAGGCTTTTCTTTGAGGTGACTCAGCATTTTGGTAGCCCGCCTTTGAACTTGTTCGATTTCACTACATAGTCCTTTTTAAAGGGTTGCCAAACACAGGGTGCATACTCCAATAAAGGCCTCACCAAACTCTTGTACAGCAAAACAAACATATCCTCTGAAAGGTAGTCAAATGATCGCCTAATAAATCCAACAATACGGTTCGCTTTTGATGTCATCTGGGCCACGTGCTCCTTGAAGGTTAGTTTATTATCGACAACAACTCCTAAGTCTTTTTCTCTCTTTGTTACATTCAGTTTGTGTCTTGAGGTGCTACCATCCACTGCTTGGTCCATAAAGCATTGGCTGTAAGTGAATCAATGAGGTAGTCTTAGAATAAAAAGATCGCCTGTCCACGAGATCTGATAAGAAAAGATGCAGACGACCAAAGCCGTGCGGTTCCGATTGTTCGGGAAGAAAATCGTCATCCAGTTCCCGCGTCTGTGTAAAGGTGGGTCTTTTCTACCTGCAGAAGTCGCTTTGTCTGGGGAGAAATCTAGCTGTTGTCGTGGTTGTTATTGTTGTTATACCACCCCCTCCCTCTCGGGAGTCCCACACTGACACAACAACCCCAGAACATAGATCGGCCCTTCATTTTGCTCAAATAGAGTCAAATATTGCCCTCCATAGTGAACCAGAAATGTGTCACAGTGCCTGATCTAGGATATTGTAATAATACAAGTCCATGGGTGAGAGTCGCTCGTGTCTTGCGCCGTTCGGTCAAATAAAAACTTTTAATGGTGAAAAAACCCTAATAATAATAATAATAATAATAATAATAATAATAATAATAATAATAATAATGATAATAATAATATAACATTTATATAGCGCATTTCCAAAAAAAGTAGCTCAATGCGCTTTACATTGGAATACCCATTTTTCAAAAACCTTTCTTACTACTTCCTTTCTTCTCAAGCAATATACATTAATGCACACACACACACACACACACACACACACATATATTTACACACACACACACACACACACACACACACACACACACACACACACACACACACATACACACACACACACACACACACAGAGACTATTTTCATCCAGACAAGCCTGTAGCGTTGCAGGAACAAAGGACACAATGACATACTCAGACAGACACAAAGCCGAGCGTCACTTACCGTGATCAAAACATGTGATAGAGAATCTGTTGTGTGACCCCATGTTGTCCTCCCCGATGTGACCGTCTGTGACCCCCACCCTCTTCCCCCTTCCGGTGACGATAGGTGCACCCCCCCCCCCCCCCCCAAACCCACCCTCAACCAAGTCAGTACATCAGCTAAAAGACTCCCTCATGATGCCCAATAGCGTTGAGCGAAAAGTTTGCACACCACAAAGATTTCGTCTGTCTGGCGTGCAGTTTTTCAAAGGCTAGATATCTATATTTTTCATTGTTATGGCGAAATGATGTGCAATGGCGAGCTACTAATTATGAAAAGAAAAAAACTCTCATGGCCTCCAGAAGACGCGTTGAAAAGACAGTCTCAAAGCTTCCCTAAAGACCTTCAGCATCGACAACACAACATGACATGAACAGACTCCACAATACAGAGTCGGATGGCGAGCAGTAAAGTTGTTCTAAAGGATGCAGAGTGCAGAGATTGGTGAACAACACCAAATTGTCGCAGCTGAGCAGCACAGGTTGTCCAGAAAGAACAGATCGTTTCCGAGGACCAACTGCTGCCACCACCTCGTGCCCACATTGTGACAAAACTTTTCGAACATAGATCGGCCCGACCAGTCATCTACGCACTCACCCCCGACCCGAGGATGTCTAGATAGCCCTCGTCGCTTTGACCGGCAATCAATAACAACAAATTGTTTGCAACAACTCAACATGATTATGAGCACACGTAGGAAAAAAACTTGAACGACATATTATTTGTACCAAATTTCACATACCAATCAGTGCCAGACATGGTTTATGACAAAACCCCCCGCGAGGAAGCCGATCACTTGTGAAATGAGACGCCTAAGGAGAGTAGTGAATGAATAAGACCAGGAGAAACACGATTAGGACCGGAGTCACCAGAGACATGGTAGGAACCACACCAGTCCTACGTCACATCGGTCAGCAGAGGATAAAGTCGTTTAACCACCTCACGAGGATGTCTCCCGAACTACCGGCGATTCGATCTTACAACCCCAGATGTTTGGGCTGGAGAGCATGAAGAAAGAGGAAAACCAAGGTGACGCCGGGGCGACTCTGTGGCACACCCCCCAGAACACACAGCATCTCTCCTTTAGTCCACTCGTCTGGCTGGGGACAGATATCCAGTGTATCTCCCCACGACGCCGACTGGTATCAATGGAAAGGAACATATAATTACTAAACAAGTATGATATATGCAAATATTGGACTTTATATGGAAGAGAAAGACTTTCATTCAGTTTGAACTCCTCACCTGCTATTCCCCCCCCCCCCCAAACTTCCTATCTTCCTGCATCACAAGGTACATATACTGCCAGGCAACTGTTACCGTGGTAACCCAGTGTGTGCATTGTGCATGTACGTTGCAGCGGAGACAAAAATGTAGTCATCTCCGGCTGCAGTGAGAGTGGAAGAAGCGGGGAGAGAAAGGAGGGTAAACGAGCAAACGGTAGAATTATACCACCCCCCCCCCTCGTGAGTCCCACAGTGACACAACACCCCGCCCCCAACCCCCTAGTCCCATTTTTACTTATACCTCCACATCATCGAAACTTTCTTCTCACTTATCCGTCTCTCTAGAAGGGGAGACAACACTTTTTGAATCTTTCAAAAACAGAGTTATGTTTCTTTTAAACATCTTCATTAAATCCAACGATCTCCCACGAAATCACATTTCTACTGCTTCTATTTTGTTTTGACTACCTTTGGTAATTTTTCCGCTTTTACAGCAGTATAGATGTGACCACACAATATAGCCTGTCAGATTTCTTATTTTGGTTGTCACTGAGATGTTACTACTTTTAAAGGATTGGACTCTTATTTTTGAAACTATATATCTCGGTCAAACAGTGGAAGTACAGAGCTTCGATCCACCTCACTGACATGCAAGCACTGCGACAGAATCTGCGCTTCAAACATAGAAAGAATCAGCCATGAAAGAAGCTGCATGAAGACAACCTTGAGACTATTTTAAGCTAAATTGACAGTCTGCATAGACGAAAAGAGCTTTTTCTTAGTCAATGCACTTCTTCGTTTATTTTTGTGGTTCATTTGGCATCGGTTGTAATTGTTATTTTAACCATTGAACTTGTTCGGGCTTTTAACCTTTGCTATGGAAAAAAGGTCTACAGATATAATTGGATTGTTTATGTTTATATTAAAACACAATCCATTGTGTTTACTTTCCTACACAGCTGTAAAAAGTAAAGTTGTTCCCGTAACCGATCGGGACATTGGAGATTGCCTTGTTAGTGAGACAACTTCCTGGGCCTTCAGCATATTGTGGTAGGGTGGCCAGTTTATTTCGACGCGGCCTTTACTTCCCCAACTCGAAGTAAGGTACTCATTACTGCTGGGTGGGCAGGAGGGGGCGAAAAAAATCCGTGTCCGAATTGGGGCTCGAACCCGTACTTTCCGTTTCGAAGGCGAGCGCACTGACTGCTCCGCAACCGCACCCTCACAGCTATATTAGAAGAAATTAAATAAATCCCTTTTCTATTTTGAATCTGCAATTAAAACTGTGGAATTGGCATATACATCTATATCTTATTAAAATGTTATTACGTTCCGGTTCCACTTGGAGACCTTGTTTTTTTTCTACAATAAAATTAAAATGAATGTTAAAAAGGTACGTATTATACCAAGGTCAAGGACTACTATACTATAGTAGTATAGTAGTCCTTGACCAAGGTATATCAATGGCTCATTGATTTGTTTAAAATAAAATATTATTGAAATATTATTATTTTCTTGATGACAGTGATGGTAATGATGATCCCCCCCCCCCCCCCCCATTTCCCTTTGAAGCCACCCACAACCTCTTCCCCCCTTTGCACCATCCTCCGCACCACCCTGCATTGTTGCCGCTACCTAGTGAACGTGACGTCACATGTTCTTGTAGGAAAGCTAACATGGCGGTGGTGTAGATCGCCGGTGGCGAGTTGTTGTCCGGGAAAGATCTGTGAGCTCGAACGTTTGCACGTGCCTTTGTCAGTCTCATGACGTCACTAGCTGACCGCAACACGCAGCGTGAGACGAGAGGGCAAAGGTCAGCGCGTGAGCAAAGGTCAAGGTTGTCCACATATACAGCTAGATTCTAGATCTGGATGTCAAATTATGTCAGCATTGCAGACGCAGTCAGATTCCGCTGGGAAAATCTGTTTTTTTCAAGTGTTAGGGGAATAATAAATAGTAAGGATGTTTACATACCAACATTTTGTGTGTGTGTGTGTTCGTGTGTGTGTGTGTGTGTGTGTGTGTGTGTGTGTGTGTGTGTGTATGTTGAGTATGTATGTATGTATGTATGTATGTATGTATGTATGTATGTATGTATGTATGTATGTGTATGTATGTATGTATGTATGTATGTATGTATGTATGTATGTATGTATGTATGTGTGTGTGTGGGTGTGTATGTATGTATGTGTGTGTTTGAGTGTGTATGTGTGTGTGTGTATGTATGTGTGTGTGTGTGTGTGTATGTGTGTGTGTGTGTGTGTGTGTGTGTGTGTGTGTGTGTGTGTGTGTGTGTTTGTTTTGTATGTGTCAGTGTTTCTGAGTATGTAGATCTAGATCTATGTGCAATCTTGAGTTTCATTCAACATACAATGATACATGTTGGCGTTGGTAAGAACAGCAGTTTCGCGCCAGGAGGTTATATATATATACATGTATTAAGGACTTTTTTTTCGATAAACCTCAACATATTTTACCCTCTGCGCGCCAGTCATTCTCAAGTCACGGGTCTTCACTTCTGATCGACTAAAGTTTGTCTGTAGTTCTTTCCCTTCCTTTATAGATCTAGAACTAAAATGGATAAATAATAATATGTTAGTTTTATCAAGAATGTGTAGAGGTCTCATCCAACATATATTTAACAACTTAACGAATATTAACAAGCCTTACATTACGTTTACCCTAAAACTAAAGTTACTCCAGTTTATTCAGTAAATGGATGAAGAACAGAATTCTTAAAGTGTTTTTCAAAACTGGAAAAAAGAATATGTCGCGTTTTTTCGAGGTACTGTTCATAGAATTAAGTGAAATATAAAAGCAGAATAGCGGTCTGACAATGACAATTTAAGCCCTCTTAACTCGTGTGTGAAAATCAATATTATCCACCCTGTACCCCCCCTCCTCCCCAAAAAAGTTTAAAAACAAAATCCCTGTCTACAGTATGTTCATCAATCAATACACCATTATATTACTTTGTATCTCTGTAGAATAACCTTTTTCACCAAACACAAAACTAACCTTTCCTTGACTCATGAATATTCCACCCAGTCACCCCTCCCCCACCCCTCCCTCTAACCCGGTCTCCTGTTTGAGTCTGGAAATCCCAACCTGTGACATCATCAGCAGCAACAACCCGGAGTCAGCAACATCTTCACCACCGCCGGCGACAGCCACAGCAACGACTTTCAGTTCAGCCTGCACCGCCAGTGACCACATCATCTACACAGAGGGTTGTGTACAGAGTTAGGGAAATCCCCACATACAGACCACGCCCATCTGCGTCCTCTGACATCACGAACAGTATCCCACCCCCTCCCTGCCCACTCCAAAGACACCCCTAATCTCTATGAGCAGCTAATTCTGTGTCAAAAAGACACAAAGAGCTGTACTCTAGAGGAACCCTCTCCCCCCACCCACCTTCTGTTCTTCCCAATCCCTCCCACGTAACTTCCGTCACTCCACCCCTCCCTTTCCAATTGCTTCTCCTAGTTTCCCACCTCCCTCTTCGTATACCTCCCATTACCCCGTATCACTCCTCTATCCTCCTCTCGTCAGTCCTCTCAGCACTCCGCCTCTCAATCTTCCCCCTATCACCCTCTTGGCAACGCCCCCCCCCAGTCAGCCCCTCCCCCCTAAAAAATCAGCCTTCTTTACCATTACCCCCTCCCCTAGTCACCCTCCCGCCACCCTCCCATCCCCCGTCCCCCCACCTAACCGTCACTCTCAGCTTCCCCTGTGTGAGTAGGCCTACACCTACATGTTAAGGGCGTGAACTCTCCCCTAGACCATCCATGAACTGTCCTCCGCCACCTGACCCCTACAACCGTTATCTTGGGCAAACTGTGAAGAGGTTTGAGAACCCGTAGCACTTCAAACCCGCCTCTAGATCTACTCTCTCTGCAACTCTAGTTTCTACTCCCCTTCTCTCTCTCCCTGTCTCTCTCTCTCTCTCTCTGTCTCCCCCCTCTCTCTCTTTCTCTCTCTCTCTCTTTCTCTCTCCCTCCCTCTCTCTCTCTCTCTCTCTCTCTCTCTCTCTCTCTCTCTCTCTGTCTGTCTTTCTCCCCCTTTCTCTCCCCCCACCCCGTGTCTCTAGGACCCTCTCCCCTTGTTCCCTCGTTTACACTCTGTGGATCTACTCCAATCTCGGGTCCCACAATGAACAAGGGTTTTGGTTTCAAGAGAAATCGATCCCATGACGCTTGGAACCAACTCCAGCCTTCTCCCACCATGAGGTAAGATCTGTTCCCCCCACCCCCATCTCTCTCTCTCTCTCTCTCTCTCTCTCTCTCTCTCTCTCTCTCTCTGTATTTCTGCCTCAGTCTCTGTCTCTTTGTCACTCGGTCTCTCTATCTCCCCCTGTCTCTCTCTCTCTCTCTGTCTCTCGCTTTCCCTCTCTCCCTCTCTGCCCCTGTCTGTTGCTATCGACTGTCAGTCTGACATTTTCTTAGTACGGAATAGCAGTTATTGTGTCAAAATGCTTCGCTTTAACTCTCACGCCCTGACTGAGTCCAGCCAATAATAGACATCCAGAACACGCCATCCAGTCCAGCCAAAGGACAGCCAGAACTAGAACCCGCCGAGTCCAGCTTTTTACAGATGTATACAGAAGAGTCCAAATTTTCCAAACTCAACAGAGGTTGTCAAAATTTTTTAAAGGGTGAATAAAGAAATAACTAAGTCAAATAATGTTTGGGTTACAGACAAATTATGTCGAGCTTGACAAGAGTTGAACCAGTGTCTGTGGTGAAGTGGATAGGCTCTTGGCCTTTGCATGCAGAGAACGTCGATTCCCGATTATGGAAGATATTGTGTTCTTTTGAGATAATGTTGTATACCACCGAGCCCGACCGGACCGTGACAGGAAGGGTTGAAACAGCCCGCCTCCTATATGATCTATATTATGCCGACCGGGGTGTAAAAAGTTTACAATTATTGCAATTCAAAAAATTCTGCGTTTTCTTTGTTCTCTGTCTACCTTGCATCACTCGAACCGGTGGTCACTTCAAACAATTGTCATTTATTTCGTTCTCTGTCTCTTTGGTTTGCAGCTGGTGAGTACTCTGGTGTAGCTTCCTCCTTTTTTCCTATCAAACATATATCGTCCTTACTTCTCCTCATTATTTTCTTTGTATGTTACTATCTAAGAAACAACTGTAACCTACGTCATTTATATGGCATATTTGTGTTGCAAGTGCTGTAAAACTCTTGGCCTCTACTGCATTACGACAATCTTGTCCAGGGATATGACTGCCATGTCCCACAGTCGAATTTTTCGTTTCAAAACAGATACCGCTCCAGGACAGGGCTGTTCCGGCCCTTAAGGCTGCTTCTTTGATGTTGCCCAAGACGAATTAAAAAATTAATTCAAAAAATTTCTTAACCCTATCCGTATGCCTCGGGGTAATTTTGTATCCCCCGGGGTTGTACTCTTCACGTTTTAGAATACATGTACTTCTAGTACGAAAATCTCTTTCAAACTTACAGTATTTCTCCAAAAACCATTTTGGCAGACTACTATGCAAAGCGTACGGATCGGATTAACGAGTAAATTTCCTCTTTGGAAAGTGGTGGCACCGGGTTCCCCACGTCGTACATAAGATAAGATAAGATAAGATACATCTTTATTGTCCAGATCCTGGCACATTGGTACATATACGATAATAAAACACGACGTAAGGATAGAGCTAAATATTGGCCAAATCAAAAAACAAACAAACCAATTTTCTTGATTAGCAACTCAAGCTCAGCAATAACGCGTGGGAAACGCAGTTTAATGCCCGGTTACCATGTTGAATTATTTTTTGAGTGTTTTTTCCGTCACTATTTGACTTTGGCGCGCACTCGGCCTTGTTTGCCTCTACAAGATGGATGGCATCGAGTTTTTTTCGGCCACTACAGAATGAGCAACGGAAGTTTTGACAACCGTCTAGATCTACATTTGAGAAGATACGATTGTTTCACATACTTCTGTCCATGCCTTGGCTTTCACGTGTCGATTACAATAGTCTACATCTGTCTTGTTGGACAAACATGGTTTACTTTCCACTGCGCAATTAAAGTTTTCTGTCCAATTTGGATAAACATCCATTCTGATGAGAATTCTAACACGTGACAATAGACTGTGTACTTTAAAAACAACCGAGCAACTGCAGGTGAGAGAAAAAAGTTTAGAATCGAGATACAGAAAATAAGGTTAACACAACAGTGCAGGCGCCACTATCTTGACAGCAAGCGCCACCTAGTCTGAGACAGTTTTGTCCTTCTGCGCTAGGCGGCTATATTTCTCTGTAATCACCGACAATACTATCCCTGGATTGGGATAGTCCTCCTGTCCCACCGATGTTGCAGCAATTCACAACTGCTCGGGACTCAATGCGACAAAAATGTCGTGTTCCAATAGGTGCGGTACATTAGACTTTAGTTCAAAAGGTTTCAAACTCCAGACGGGTCTGTCCCGGGACAAACTGTCGAAGTGCGGTAGAGGCTTTACTAAATCTAAACTATCACTGCTCCGTTAGTAATATCACCTTGACCACCTCAGGAGGAAGTCCCTACCACGTGACGTAGAGTACGGCACTTTCCGGCCCACCTACAAGTCTGAGTTCCCCCTCAACGTACGTCAATCGCACACATACGCACACACACACACACACACACACATACACACACACAAACACACACATAATACACACACACAAACACATACATACTCATACACACAATATGTACATATATACACGCACACAAACAAATACATACTGACACACATACACACACACACA
>NW_004797658.1:431649-435131 GCF_000002075.1 Aplysia californica
CATCATCATCATCATCATCATCATCATCATCATCATCATCATCATCATCATCAAAACAACCTTAACAATAACAAGCCTATGACGTCCCATTCCCAGGACTCTCTACTGCAGGGCATAGGACAGGACACCCTGAGGTATGTGTGTCATGGAGTGACGTCATGCGGTCACGTGGTTGTGCCACCTCTCCCTCCCTCCTCTTCTCTCCTCTCCTCCTCCTCCTTCTCTCTCTCTCTCTCTCTCTCTCTCTCTCTCTCTCTCCCCCCCCCTTTTCTCTCTCTGACCCTCGACCGTCACATGATTGTGTCAACTGTCTCTTCTCCTGACCACCAATGCCCCATATCTAGGTATAACCATAGACTCCATTTGTTGATTGTTGATGGATGTTCTGGTGTGGCTTGCTCCTTCTTTTTAATCCAAACATATGTCGTCATTATCTTTTCTTTTCTTTGTATGTTATTCTCTTGTTACACCTCAAATCTTCGTCATTTATGATATGACCTATTTGTGACGCAAGTGCTGTAATACTCTTACTCTGACTTATGTCTGTTTGTCTCTCTGTATCTCTGTCTGTCCCCCTTTCTCTCTCTTTATGCCTATGTCTGTCTCCTTTTCACTCTCCCTCTCCCTCTGACCTCTATCCCTCTCTCGCCTGAGGGCTTTCCGCACCTTTCCAGTGGAGAGCCTCCAGGCCGAGGCAAACATACAATCACTCACACTCAGACACACACAACTCTCACTATAATACGCAATTAAACAGAGCTCAACACCAGAGAACCCAGCACACAACTGCATTTTCAGAATAAACCGAGACACCACAAACAAATTCAAAAGCAACGAAAAACTCATCAAACCTTTCGGCCTCAGAGTCCTTGAGGACATAAAAAAACCCATACACTTTTCCATATGAAACACCCTAAAATTTCCAACATCCCTCCGTGGCACCTCACAGAGGCAAAAGTAGACTTACAGCTCTCCAAACACAACAAAGCTAGCACAAACGCCAAAACATTTAAAGCAGAATTTACCGAAAGAACAACAAACTTAATAAGTTAGTTTTTTTTTCGGTATAGAAAAATACCCCGGTGCGGAGCTAATCTTCATAGATCGCCCTATACCGGACTCCGCTGTGGACACCGCTGCCTATCTTCAAACAGTACACACCAGAGGAGACTCCATCCCGAAGCCTCTAAAATTTTCTTTGCGAAAGCCACTGTGGACTCCGTAAAAAATTCTCCTAACAAATCTTTCCCTATCCTATCTGACTGTCTGTCTTGCATTACCTCACTTACAAACTACACACTCTTACACCCATAAATAGTTAGGTTACAAGAAAAAATGCACGCTTTGAGTGAAACATGCCAAAATATCGTGTTCGCATGGCTACCTACCCTTGTGGGCATCCGAGGCTAAGAGAAGGTGGATCTCCTGGCGAAAGAATCCTTGTCTCTTCTGTTGGGATCAACGACAAACACTCTCCCACAGACTGACTTTAAAAATATGGTCAAAAACTAAAACTCCAGTCTGTTGGAGACACATTGGAAGAAACAAACCAACAACAAACTCCACAACATTAATAAATCAAAACTTGGTTCACGAAAACCTTCGAGCCTTTCCAGAAGTGACGAAGTCATTTTTACTCGATTACACATCGGACACACGTCCCTGAGTCATAAATGCCCCCTTCAGGGAGACGAGAAGCCCTTTTGTGTCGGATGCGACACATATTTTACCATTAGACACGTTTTAACAGAATGTCTAGACTTCGGAGAGACCCGCAGGAAATATTATAAATGCAAAAAAAAAAAATAATTAAAAAATACTAGATCTGTTTTGCGTCGTCGATCCTAACGGAATCCTTGATTTTATGAAAGCCAATGGCCTTTGCGATAAATTGTAAAAACAGCTTTTTAATTTTAAGCAGCTTATCAATTTTAAACTGTTATTTTACCTCAAGTTTTTAGCATTTTAAATCTGATTGTTGACCTAAGCTCATTTGTGCAGTGAACTGTTGTGAATGAAACCAACTTGTGTTTCGCGCTCTCATATGACCTTATGAAGTTGCGAGTGTCATAAAATTCTTACTAAAACTTCAGAAAAAACTCTCTCTTCCCCTCTCTCCATCCCTCTCTCCCTACAACCCCGTCTCCCTCCTCTCCTCTCCCTCTCTCCCTTTCTCCCTCTCTCTCCAAGTGACATTTTTAGTCCCAGCCTCCGCCGCCTCACACCCACCTCCTATGAGGCTGTCCGCGCCACCACCAGCCCAGGCAAGAAGGGAACCCGAGCCCCATACAGACATCGCGACCTCCGGCGCAAGTTCGAGTTCATTCTACACTCGGAGATCCAGAAGTCGGTGCACACTACCCCACTAGAGGAGATATCGGACATAGACAGGTACACACGAGCCTGCTAGAGGGGACATCGGACCTAGACAGGTACAAATGACCTCAGACATAGATAGGTACACACGTCACCACTAGAGGAGATCGGACATAGACAGGTACGGCCGATTTAAGCTTAGACAAGTACACATGACCTAAGACATAGACAGGTACAAACGACTTACGACATAGACAGGTACAAACGACCTCACTAGAGGAGATAATGGACAGACAGGTACACGCGACTTAAATAGATGCGATATCGGACATACCTATGACAAAGACAGGTACACATGACCAAAGACATAGACAGATACACACGAGCTGAGACATAGACAGGTACGTACGATCCCACTAAAGGTGATATCGGACGTAGACAGGTGCACACGATCAATGAAAGACATGTACACACGACCTACTACATAAACAGGTACACATGACCGAACACATAGACAGGTACGCACGACTTAAGATATAGACAAGTACACACGACATCACTAGGGATGTCAAACAGAGACAGTTACACAAGAACTAGGACATAGACATATATTCACGTCACACACATCACATATCCCATTCGTCTTTAAAATGTCAATGTGTGAACTGATTCATTTGTTGGGGCTTCTAATTGCAAACACGTTGAACCTCGATCGACACAATTTTACGGACACAATTTTATACTATTTGGGAGTCGGGCTTCCTCAATACGCCAGTCAGAGTCAACCCAGATGGAGTTTGATACAACGTGCCAGCAGACAGGCGGAGATACTCATTAAAGTAACTTGTCTGCTCGAGAATCGAACTCAACTCACTGGCGTGTGTGGTGTAACATTTAGGAGCTTTGCTGTCGCACGTAGATGAACCAAGTTCGGTTCCAATCCTAAGCAGGGAGACTTTTTATCGAGTATCTCGGTTTTTCTGATAGGATATTGTATCCTTCTCAGCCCGGGAGGGCCGGAAGCCCGCCTTCCAAAGGATGATCTAAATTGTGTTGA
The DNA here is from genome assembly GCF_000002075.1 of Aplysia californica. NCBI lineage: Eukaryota > Metazoa > Mollusca > Gastropoda > Aplysiida > Aplysiidae > Aplysia > Aplysia californica. The sequence goes on from NW_004797658.1 coordinate 435,023, forward strand.
AAAGGGACGGGGAAGGGAAACAACTACATCTTTTAAAAAGATGAAGAGATGGACTGACGCCACACAATAAGCAGTCTCTGTACCAAAATGACCCAAGTGAGCCCGAAGA
>NW_004797658.1:436196-438936 GCF_000002075.1 Aplysia californica
AACCCCCCCACCGTCTGTGGACGTATTCCCCAAGAACTGGCCCATGGCTGCTCCATCAGGCTAGCACTTTGGGTTGTACGTACTATGTCATGTTATTATGCTAGGTTTGCACGTAGTACGTCATATGAATATATCATGTTTGTACGTAATATTTTGATATTAAGTCAGGATTGCATGCTATATTTAATGTCATGTTATTATGCCAGGATTGTACAATGTAATATCACATCAAGTTTTCGAAAGAGCCCCTATAGGACTACCTCTCATCTTCGGCGCTAATTTGACCTATTTGTGTTGCAAGTGCCGTATAACTTTAACTAAAACTAAACTAAACTACTACGACAACAACAACAACCACAACAACAACAACAACAACAACAACAACAACAACAACAACAACAACAACTTAAGAAAGGCGGTGGCCTTGGCGAAGAGCACCCGGACTCCAAACAATTCGGAAGGAAAAAGTACCACACACACACACACACACACACACACACACACACACACACACAACAACAACAACAACAACAACAACAACATCAGCAACAGAACAGCAACAAAACAAAAATAAACACACCCTCCTCTCTCCCCTCTTCCCAGCCAGGACCTAGCTCTCGAAACAGCCAGAAAACCCAGGAATCTGTGTCTAGATCCAGGTGAGATTAAGCGAGGATCGTCGCGAGGATCGTCATCATCATCATCCTCATCATCATCATCATCATCATCATCATCATCATCATCATCATCATCATCATCATCATCATCATTATTATTATTATTATTATTATTACTAGCTTGGCCCCCTTTCGTTCAAAGGAATGATTGGTGCAGTAACATCAACTGAAAGTCATTGGACTACTATATTTACACTGGATTGGAATGGAGCAGTAAATCTTGAGAGAGATGTGACACACGTGTTTCCATGAATCCAAGTATAAAATAAACGTATAGATTGATTCTCTATTCCACTTTCGTGGTTGTACACTCCAGAATTTCAAAGGCGTAGCATCAATGCGCTCGGCCAGTGAACGGAAACCTCACGTGTTTACAATGGCGTCTTAGAAGACGGACTTTCCCAAGATTAGAACTCTGTGTGGACGAAACAAAGCATTTTGGAAAAATCGGGGAAAGCAGTTTGCGTGGATTTTTGAAAGTTAGGTCCTAGCCACATGGATTCTATGGGTGCCTGCAAAGTTTCAAAGGTGTGGGTTAGGTAATAAGGGAGGAGTTTATGCACAAAGCCTCCCAAGTCCACTTATATATATAATAGATAATACGATTATTATTACGAAGTGACTATTTATCCGAACGTTCGGAGAAATAGTGCCAATCTTTATTTCTCCGAACGGTTTCCGGCTTCCGGTCTCGTGATTTTTTTGCCTAATTATTGCGAGAGTTTGGCGCCAACTTTCATTCTGCCTCTGGTCTGGGAAGGAACACCGCATGGCAAGCCCGCCTACAGACAACCGTCAGTAACACCTACCACACACCCACTACCATCATGCACATGTACACACACAACGGATGACGAGCTGAGCTGTGGATGGAGAGACAGTATGAGTGACAGAGCAGGTCAAAGGAAGAATATACGAGTGTATCCATAGGCGTCAGCAACTACAAGACGACGACACCGACCCCCCTGGCCTGGTCCACAGCTCACGAACGAAAGGCGTGCGGTTAAGGCAGTGTTTTGTCTATATTATTGTCAATGGTTCGCAGGGTGCAAGGGATCGAATGAGTCAGATTTTCTTTGTGTGTGCCTGGAGGGAGGGGGTGGGGTGTGAAATTCATGCGGACAGGGATGAGCCGCGGGAGAGAACACGGGAATTGAAAGAATGAGTGAAACTGAAAGAGAGGAACGACTCATGAGCCGTGGAGTGAGTTGATCCTGTGTTTCTATTTTTGTATACTTTGAACTGTTGAAGGCTGAAATAAAGCCCGAAAAACAAACACACACACGCTCCTCACTCTCCACTTACATACTTACTACCACACACAGACACACTCACACACTCACATGCATACACACATACACACACAGGAGCAAATATTTAGGTCTATGTCTATTTCAATTTTCAAGAGCTAATCTAGAGATTGTTAGATGAGTGTAAAAAACGCGAAAAAGAAAGGTTTCACAACAGAATGAAATAAAAAATAGAACAGCCCATAAACAAACGCAAAAATTAACAAATAAGGGCGTGAGTCCACCTGTCTGAAGAAGATTGGCTGTTTGAACCCTAAATGTGCGTAATTTTAAAACAAAGTACATGATGTTACATGTAAATTATGGAATCACACACATTATTAAGGGGCCTGCCAGTGTCAGTACATGTAATGGGTGGTTTTGGTGGAACGTACGCTCTAACATAACACATTTAAATCTATATATAATATATACATGTATATATATTTAGAATCTAATGAAGGTAGGAACATCAAATTAAATGACGTGTTACACTATACAACACCCCCCCCCTTTCCCCCCAAAAAAATTGATAGAAAAACAACACATCAGAACAATAACAAGAAAGAAAAAAATACAAACTAACAAAATAAAACACCACAAAGAGGGAAAAATAAAAGTAACTGTAACGTATTCAACAAAGGGTCCCTTCAACAAATCAACGTGGTGACAACAAGTGAGAAAGAGACGAAGTGAAGCTAGGTGAACTTTCTTTCAAAGTAAAGAGGTTCGGTTTCTTTCTTTCTTTAAAAAAAAAATTTGACTTTTACTTTT
>NW_004797658.1:441169-442086 GCF_000002075.1 Aplysia californica
CATCATCATCATCATCATCATCATCATCATCATCATCATCATCATCATCATCACCAAGTGCCAGATCTGAAACAGACGTCGGCGATAATGGTTCTCCATTCACTTCTCTTTTCGGATACTCTAAGAAATCCTCATTAATACAAAATAGTGTCTCCCCGCGAACTGCCACAAAACTCTTATTTTAACGAAAGTAAAAGTTGTCCACCTTAGTTTCATCCCTTGGAAGCATGTGGCCCTTTGTGACAATTCAATGGGCGGTTGTCGGGTGCTCTAAAGTGGGTTGTGCTCCTTTTTTTCTACCAAACATCTTTCGTCCATATCTCTCCTCCTTTTCTTTGTAAGTTAATATTCGGTACTTATATGGCCAAATTGTGTAGCAAGTGAAGTGAAACTCTTAATTAAAAACTATTGTGACAACTCTGGCATCGCCACAGGCATATATACCTCCCTACAAGTAGTTTACGACAGAGAAGGTATATCAATAGACTGTTGTCATTATCTACCCCACCCTGTCCCCCCTTCTTTTCCCCCTCCCCTTCTACTCTCCTTTCCCTTCTCCACTCCCCTTTAAAAAGAACAAAGCGGGTGGTTGGCGGGTGCTCTGCATGGTATGATTTACTCCTTCTTTCCTATCAAACATCCATCGTCCTTATCTCTCCTCATTTGTTTGTTTGCTATTCTCTTGTGACACTACTAATCTTCGACACTTATATGACCTTATTGTGTTGCAAGTACCGTAATACCCTTACTAAAACTAAAAGCAAAACAAAACAACAACGAAAAAAAAGAAACATTTTAATACCCCCCCCCTTCCGCAAAAGCGTGCCGCATAGACACCCGCGGGCATAGACTGAACGTAACTTGATGACATCATCTCTTTTGTCCACAGAAAACGGAAGTCGCCCCACTCAGGTACT
>NW_004797658.1:442731-443829 GCF_000002075.1 Aplysia californica
GGGGGGTGAGATAAGAATAAGACCAGATTTCGTAAGATGAAATAAAATGAGATTAGAGATTTTTGAAAAGCGTTATTGTTCGCTCTTTCAAAGAAATTGACGGTTAGCTCTAAGTGGGGATACATTACAAGACAGGATTACAACATAACGACAGAACAGCGCAACAACCTAACATAACAAAAAAACCCAGAACATAACATAACAACATAACATAACAACATAACAGAACAACATAACAGAACAACATAACAGAACAACGTAACATAACAACATAACATAACAACATAACAGAACAACCTAACATAACAACATAACATAACAACATAACATAACAACATAACATAACAACATAACATAACAACATACAAGAACAACATAACGACAGAATAGCACAACAACATAACATAACAATACAGCAAAATACAACACAACAACAAAACAATACAACATCACATCAATAAAATAACACAACAGAACACAACACTTTACTTTACTTTCACTTCTATCCGCCGCTTATACTCTTTTGTGTTTGGCGTGGAGAAAGAGACGTCTCTATACCACCAGCCGGAGAGCTTGGGTCTTGGGGATGCCATTAGTTGTTAATGTTTCCCTGACTCCATCTATCCAGGTCTTTCTCGGTCGCCCTCTAGCCTTGTTGCCTTTGAATTTTTTTAATGAAGGCTCGTTGTATGGATGGTGTGTTGGTAATCGCCTGAGATGTCCGAACCATTCGATTTTTGTACCTTTTGTACTCGTGTTTCAATTTTTCTGTTCAGTCGCCCATCCTCTGTGAATATACTTCCGAGGTATTTAAATTCTTGGACCTGTCTGAGACTGTTGTTGTTGATGTGTATCCTGAGAGGTCCTGACTTTCTGCTTACTTTTATTGTCTTTGTTTTCTTGATGTTGAGCTTCATGTCGTAGTTTTTACATTCTTCGTTCATCTTTGTGTGCCAGGCTTTGGTCCTCATGATCAGCGAAGAGTAATTCGTTTAGTAGGGCGTCTGGTTCTGTGTTGGCCTTTTTTGTAATTCTTTCTCTGTCTGTCTGTCTGTCTGTCTGTCTGTCTGTCTGTCTGTCTGTCTGTCTGTCTGTCTG
>NW_004797658.1:444328-446864 GCF_000002075.1 Aplysia californica
TATATATAATGATAAATAGTAGTGGTGATAAGACACAACCTTGTCTTACTCTGTTTATTATCTCGAACCATTCTGTGAGTCCCTCTGACGTTCTTACTTTACTTATGCTGTTCTCGTAAATGGCACGGATGTTATCCAGAAGTTGACTTCTTACAGTGTAGTTTTCGGGTTCTTTCCAAAGCTGTGGGAGGTTGGCGGGTGCTCTGGTGTGGTTTTCTTCTTCTTTCCTATGAAACATCTATCGTCCTTATCTCCCTCTCTTCTTTTTTATGTTTGTTACTCTCTTGTAACACCTCTAATCTTCTAGCGCTCATATGACCTTATGCAGTTGCGAGCGCCGTAAAACTTCTACTAAAACAAACAATTTCCAAAGCTTGTTTCTGTTTACTCTGTCGAACACTTTCTCGAAAATTACTATGTATAGTTCCCTGTTCTGTTCTATTGCCCTTTCGCACATTGTTGTAGGGCAAACATTGCGTCCGTGCATCCTCTTCCCTTTCTAAATCCCATTTGGGCCTCACTCAGAAATGGTTAAACTTTGTGTCCCTTTCACCATTCCAATATCTTGGCTTACATCTTGCCCACATGGCTTAGCAGTGAAATGCCTTCTTCCATTTGTTTTTTTAGCAGTAAATAATTCGCTGCCGACTTGCTAGGCCTGTAACAGTTTCACCAGAGCCCCATTAGCCTGCACCTTTTTGGGGTGACCCGGGTTCTCCTTCACGGCTAGCGTGACGCCTCAGTGGCATAAAGCCACACCGTACTTCATTGAACCTAGCTATCCCCTACTTTGTCCAGTTTTCACCCCCCCCCCCGGGACACAACACAACAAAATAAAACACAATGACGTAACAAAATGGAACAACCAAACACAACGTAACAATACAGCACCATAACAGAACAGAACAAAGCGTTACAATACTACACCGTTACAAAACACAACAAGACAACACAACAACGTAACCATACTTAACAACCCAACTTTTCAACAGAACGGACGAGAGCTGAACAAGCTTTAGGCATGTCAAAGTTTTTGGTAAGTACTGTTTGTTGAAAAAATATATTTCTGGTGGTAATAAATTGCTTTATGTTCTTTGGTGGAATGTGTCTGCTGGAAAAGGGTATTTTTTATGATAATATACTGTCATTTGGTAAACTGTGTTTGTTAGAAATGTTTTTTGTGGTAATAAAGTATAATTTGTCTATTTTCATAAATTGTGGCATTTGGTAAGCTTTGTCTGTTGGTAGATTGTGTCATCTGTCAAGTTGTGTCTGTTGTTAAAGGTGCCTTTTCATAAACCGTGTCATATATTTGGTAAGCTTTGACTTTTGGTAAACTGTATCATATATTTGGTAAGCTTCTACCTTTGGTATACCGTGTCTTTTTGGAGGCGTTTCCATATGGAAGGCTGCGTCTTTTAGTAAGCTGACCTTCTGGTATGTCCAGGTCATAATATCCTAGCCTTCCTATAAATAAAACAATTAATTTTTCTGTAATGTGGTCTTCCTGTCAACATCTCCCCCTAATTGATTGACCCAGACAGTCTCTCATGTAATGTCCATGTCTATGTTTCTCTCAGATTGAGACAGTCTCTAATGTGATGTCTGTGTCTGTGTCTGTCCCAGACAGTTTGTGTTGTAGTGTCTGTGTCTGTGTCTGTCTCTGACAGTCTCTGATGTAATCTCTGTGTCTCTGTCTGTCCCAGACAGTCTGCGACGTAATGTCTGTATCGGTGTCTGTCTCAGACAGTGTGATTATATGTCTGAGTTTGTCTCAGACAGTGAGTGGATGGCGGGTGCTCTAGTGTGGTTTGCTTCTTCTTTCTTATTAAACATCTATCGTCCTTATCTCTCCTCCTTTTTTATGTTTGTTACTCTCTTGTAATACGTCTAATATTCGGCACTTATATGACCTTATTGTGTTGCAAGTGCCGTAAAACGCTTCCTAAAAAAAACTGTCTCAGAAAGTTTGTGATTTAATGTCTGTCTCTGTGTCTGTCTCAGAGAGTCTCTGATATAATATGTTTGGGCCTGTGTCCTTCTCAGTCAGTCTGTGATGTAATTCTGTGTATGTGTCTGTCTCAGACTTTAATGTAATAACTGTGTCTGTGTCTCTCTCAGTCAGTCTCTGATGTGATGTCTGTGTCTGTCTCAGAAAGTCTCTCATGTGACTTCGGAGTCATTGACAGACAGTCTCTGATGTAATGTTTAGGCCTGTGCCTGTGTCTGTCTTATTTAGTCTATGATGTAATGTCTGTGCCTGTGTCTGTCTCATTTAGTCTTTGATGTAATGTCTGTGCCTGTGTCTGTCTCATTTAGTCTTTGATGTAATGTCTGTGCCTGTGTCTGTCTCATTTAGTCTTTGATGTAATGTCTGTGCCTGTGTCTGTCTTATTTAGTCTCTGATGTAATGTCTGTGTCTGTGTCTGTCCCAGATAGTCTCTCATGGAGAGCAAAAGTCTGCGAGGGTCCAACCTGTCTGAAACAGAAATGTCCGAGATGTTGGGGTTAGTGAAACATTATCCACGCCTCCCCC
>NW_004797658.1:447370-448712 GCF_000002075.1 Aplysia californica
CTCTCTCTCCTCGTCTATTGGGTTCATTGTTTTTACCCGCCAATGACTAGCACAGTCAACCATCTACACTTTCCTAAGATTCAGAATCAGAAGCAGTCTCATGAACATAATTTACTTACATACCTAGATACCAGGCTCTGTCGTTTTTGCATCATAATATATAATATCTTCACTTTTTAAACTCAAACTTCACACCGGCGTACGGGCTTGTTCTGAAGAAAAACAACCTAAAAACCCAACCCCCTTCTTGTAGCCACAATCTCTAATAATGAGTGGGCGGTTGGTGGGTGCTGTGGTGTGGTTTGCCCCTTCTTTCTTATCAAACATTTATCTTCCTTATCTCTCACCCTTCTATTTTTTATATTTCCCGTTATTCTCTTGTGGTATTTCTAATCTTCTTCACTAACAGTTCATGAAGCCACAATTTTGTAACAATGACACATTTATGTTGCTACTACCTTGTGAAAATGATAACTAGATGTAGCTACATCTTCTTATAATGACGATTAAATGTAGCGACAATCCTGTGTAAGTGACAACTGCATGTAGCCACAATCCATGTCCCCAGTGAAAGCAGCAATTCCGATGCGCGTAACAAGCTCAAACCGATGGATGCTCTCAACTGTAGCTGGTTACGACTAAGCAAGGTAGATGCTGTACAGACATACAATCAGACAGACACACACACACACACACACACACACACACACACACACACACACACACACACACACACACACACATACACATACGTGCGCGCAAAGATACACATTCACACATGCACATATAGACACACGCATGCACACACACGCACGCATAGACACATGCACACTCACACGCACTCACAAAAACACACCCAGACAGAAAAACAGACATGCACACAGACAGACGCAACATTTACACTCAGACAGACACACGCAGACACGCAGACACACGCAGGCCAATGCACATGCAGGCACAAAGTACAAAGAGACAGCTACGTGTAAACACACTCAAAAACACATACACACATACACACAAACACACACTCAAAAACACACACATACATGCATGCAGACCTCACAAAACGACACATAAAGTCATACAATAATTTTACACACAAAATATCCACATACATCAATACAGATTCTAATATATATGGTGAACGTATTATGTACACACACACACACATAAAAGCATACATATATTGTTTATTGTATTGTGTGTGTGTGTGTGTGTGTGTGTGTGTGTGTGTGTGTGTGTGTGCGTGTGCGTGCGTGCGTGTGTTTCAGTGTATGTGTATTCCTGTATATACCTGTTTGCGAGTGTGTTCGTGTGTGTATGTGTGCGTGTGTGTGTGAGT
>NW_004797658.1:449807-452223 GCF_000002075.1 Aplysia californica
ATAGTAATAGTAATAACAATAGATCACATTTATAAAGAGCTCTATCTCATAGACGTATAATAATGCTCTGAGTGTGGACAGTTGGTGGGTGCTCTGGTGTGGTTTGTTCCTTCTTTCCCATCAAACATCCATCGTTGTTATCTCTCCTTTTTTTATATGTATTTTGATCTCTGGGAACATCTCTAAGTCTAACCTTCGGCACCTAAATGACATATGTATTTGTGTTGCAAGTGCAGTAAACCTCTTATTATAACTAAACGATCACAACTGGCTGTTTTCTATTCCAGTGAGACACTGAGACACAAATGTAACCTTACTATGACCCCATTTTGACTCCGGATTTTAAAAATAAAGTCAAGAGGTTGGAAGTAGGAGCCACATTTTATTTTCACCGGCCTCTTTTCCTGCAGAGAGCAAGAAAATGAGCAGGGCGTCAGTCTAGAGGATGTCAAGGAGGAAGGTGAAGATGATCAAGATGATGCTGATGAAAACCTCTACCGGTATTTACACAACAAACGACACTAAGGAGATTTTTGTTTGTTTGCTGGTGAGTCCAAGTCTCTAGCTCAGTTTAGTTTTGGTTAAAATTTTACGGCTCTTTTAATACGAATAGGTCAAATACGTGGTGAAAAGTTGAGATGTTACAAAAGCGTAACCTTCAAAGAAGAGAAGGTGGAGAGTGAAGGACGAAAGGTGTTTGACAGGTGAGAAAGAGCAAACAACATCCTTATTGTGTTGCAAAAGCCGTAAAACCTGTACTAAAACTAAAATCTCTAAAACATAAGTAAACTATAACCCCCCCCCCCACACACACACACACGCTACCACCTATTCTAGTGCACATCACGATTTACATAGCCCCTTGTTTCATGTTTTTGTGAGACATAGCTGCAACCCCACTGTGACTCACAATGACCCTCACTGTGACCTCATGATGATCCCACTGTGACTCACGATGACCCCACTGTGACTCACGATGACCCCACTGTGACTCACGATGACCCCACTGTGACTTACGATGACCCTACTGTGACTTACGATGACCCTACTGTGACCCCGGCCTATTTTTTTTGGTAGGGTTCAAACACAAAGACGGAGATACTCAATAAAAACTGTCCCCCTCACGAGAATTGAATTTGTGTTTCCCATGAGGAACAGCTCTGTCTGTCTCCTCTCTCTCTCTCTCTCTCTCTCTCTCTCTCTCTCTCTCTCTCTCTCTCTCTCTCTCTCTTTCTCTCTCTCTCATTAAGATGGAACCAAACTTTTTTTTATTTCCCCTTTCTCATAGTTTTAACACAGAGGAATCCAAATTGGTGGCCTCGGAGGACAGTCTACGTCCAGGGGCTTGAACCAACGCAGATGTGAAAAGAAAATAATATGTGCAGAGAAGAGAACCAAGTAGAAAACGGAGGTTCCCTTGGCACTGGACACAACTACCCCTCACAGCCCCCCTCCCCCTTCCCGCTCGGTATAAGAACGAACTGTGTTACCCAGTGACCTCACAACTCAGTCAATCGCTGGTCTTCTGCCACTGCTGGGATGTTGTATCCCTCTCAGCCCAGGCTGGCCCTGACTGGCAGAGTCGGAAGCCCGCCTCCCAAGCGGTCTAAAATGTGTCGACGAGGGTGTAAAACAGCTACATGTTTAAACAAACTTGTCTTTCGCCAATACAGCAGTGCAATCTGCAGCAGTCACGGTGTGTCTGAAACTGATCGAGCTAGTTTGTTCTTTTGTGTGTCTGGTTGTGACATCACTAGCAGAGTTTGTCCAGTTGTGTGTCTGGCTGTGATGTCATTAGCAGAGTTTGCTTTTGTGAGTCTGGCTATGACGTCATTAGAGGAGTTTGTTCTTTTGTTTGTCTGGTTGTGACGTCACTAGCAGAGTTTGTTCTTTTGTGAGTCGTATTGTGACGTTAGTGGTTGGTTGGTGGGGGGGTGCTCGGTATAGTCTGCTTCTTCTTACCTATCAAACAACTATTGTCCTAATCTTTGCACCTTCTTTCATATATAGGGTACACTGAAGTAGCGCCTCTTATCTACGGTGGTTTTAAGACCTAGATTTATTTGTGTTGCATATGCCGTAAAACTGTTACCAAAATTAAAACTAAAACTCAGTTGTTTCTGTCTGTCTTACCGTTTGCCAACACTAAATGACCATAATTGTGTCGATTTTCGTCTCTTCACTCAAACAAACAAACAAACAAAAACAAAGAAACAAGGAAACAAGCAAGGAAGTAACCAACCAACCAACCAAACAAACAACCAACCAAACAAACAACCAACCAACCAACCAAACAAACAACCAACCAAACAACCAACCAACCAACCAACCAACCAACCAACCAACCAAACAAACAACCAAACAAACAAGTAAACAACCAATCAAAAACTCTACAAAAACAAACAAACAAGCTCCA
>NW_004797658.1:455149-456261 GCF_000002075.1 Aplysia californica
ACACACACACACACACATACACACACACACACACCTCAAGCGATGATGTCAATCATTTTGGTTTTTTAAAAATAATTTGTAATCAAACGTGTCACTCCGAATTGCGCAATCGAATAAAACGAACTTTACTCGCCCCATAATAAAGCAGTCAAACGTGCTCTAACTGCCACTTGGAAAGACAAACAAACACCTGTACAAATGACCACTTTCCATTTCCCCTTTTGCGTATTTTAAATAGAATAATGACACTATGTAAGACATCCAACTGTCTAAGAGGACTAATTTTATCCTTGAAAATAGACGTTCGTCTTTGACAATTTCGACGGCATTTCCTTCACTCTTTAGATAAGGTGGTACAGAAGACGCCACAGGTATGCCCTATTTCTTTTTTCCCCTCTGTTGTTTCTGACTGTCTATTTTTCATTGTTTCTCAGGAATATTGTGGTATGGTATGTTGGAGAACCGACACTTACACTTACACTTAATAAAAATAATAATACTTCCTATAATAATATTTTTACCCCAGCAGACCATAGAACACCCTGAAACATTCTAGGCTTCCCGGGAAGCATACAGTGCAAGCAGCCGATTAAGCGCTCAGACACTAACAAACTGACAAAGTCTTTCGCTGTCTATAGCTGGGTACCCATTCTCATCAGGGTGAAGTGAGGAGGATTTGTGTGAAGTGCCTTTCCCAAGGATACAACGTCGGGCCCCTGACGGGATTCGAACCCACGACCTTATGGTTGCGAGTCTGAGAGCCTAAGCACTAGGTTTACATTCCAGTAGGCGATACAACAAACAAGAGAAGTTTGCTTCTCCCCTCGACACTGTGAGGTAAAAAAGGTAAAGAAGGCTAGATAAACGGAAAAAGAGAAGTACAAAGTATTACTACATGTGTGCTGTGATTGTCTCTTGAATGTTGTCAAGACATAAGCACAGTAAAATCCTTGTCGTGATCGCCGGGTTATAAAACCACAAGTGTGTGTGTGAGTGTGTGTGTGTGTGTGTGTGTGTGTGTGCGCGTGTGTGAGTGAGTGTGTGTGTGTGAGAGTGTGTGTGTGTGTATATGTGTGTGTGAGTGAGTGTGTGTGTGAGTGTGTGTGTGTGTG
>NW_004797658.1:456510-457866 GCF_000002075.1 Aplysia californica
CAACTCTTATCGTCTTTATTTCATTGGTAGGCGGGTGCTCAGGTGTGCTTTGCTCCTTCTTCTTCCCTGTAAACGTCAACTCTTATCGTCTTTATTTCATTGGTAGGCGGGTGCTCAGGTGTGCTTTGCTCCTTCTTCTTCCCTGTAAACGTCAACTCTTATCGTCTTTATTTCATTGGTAGGCGGGTGCTCAGGTGTGGTTTACTCCTTCTTCCCGATCATTCTTGTCCCTTCTTTTCTCTGTATGTTACTCTCAAAGAACACCTCTAATCTTTGGCACTTATATGGCCTTGCGTAGCAAGTGCTGTTTAACTCTTGGCTAAAACTGAACTAAACTAATCAAGTATCAATCAAGTCCTTGTCGTGATCCGCAGGTCATAAACCCAAACGTCTCTGACAACAAGCAACACGACTGACAGTGATAGTAGGTTACACAGACACAGTGAGGAAGGCAACAGCCTCGTTCTGGCAACGATAAACAATCAAAACTTAACACCTGATCACCTCTGCAACCTGGTGACGCCAGCAGGTGTGACGTCACGATCATGTCAATGTGTCAGATTTACAACAAAAAAATCACACGTGTTTCCTGGAGACACGGGTGTAGGTTGTGGGTCCATGAAGTACATCCGGCACCGTCAGTGTACGCCACGAATAGACCTCCCCTCCCTTGTTGCGTTAAATTTGACAAGACTAGAAAACTTTGACCGTCGCGTGGTGCTATTGACTTATCGTTCACAACACAGCCATTTCCTCCCATAACGGCTTCAAGTGCCGACTGTTGCATATCGCTGTTGCTATGTTGAGAGTTTCCTGAGTCGATACCTTTCTAGATTTATCAGCATCAGCCTCTCCAAATCTACACTGTTCACGACTACGTGAAAAACACCCCACTAACACAAAGACAATCCCCCACCCCCCTCCAAACCAAACAACAACTACACCCCAAACCAAACAACACCAAAACAAACAAGAACAAACCAACCCACCACCATCACCACCAAATTCTTAAAATGAGATTCGCAAACAACGCCAGGCTGCCTATATGTGACCAAACTGATAGATGAGACACTGTATACTTAGTCATTTACGTTCTGAAAGTTAACTTTTAAGCTTTTACCAATGAAAGAACACCCACCTAGTTGGGGTGCTGCAAGCAGACTCGGTAGTAGACCAACAAGAGATGCCTAATTCTTCCTTGTTGTCATAATCGTCGTCAAACATATTATCATCATTATTATTATTGTTATTATTTGTATTATCATCATCATCATCATCATTATTATTATTATTATTATTATTATTATTATTATTATGATGATGATTATTATTATTTGTATTATTAGTATTATTATT
>NW_004797658.1:459081-461532 GCF_000002075.1 Aplysia californica
TAGAGAGAGAACGGGGAGATAATAATAATATATTTATTATGGGTGGAGAGAGAGAGAGCCGGAGACAGAGACAGAGACAAAGGGACAGAGAGACAGAGACAGAGAGCGAGAGAGGCAGAGAGGCACACAGAGACACAGAGAGAACAGAGAACGTCACTCACCATGTTTACTAGCAACGCCATCCTCGTTCACGTCCACCCTTGGGTCATCCCCGACCCACACACGCATGCAGGTGTCCTTGAGTGACGTCAGACTGGGCAGCTCACAGCACAACACGTCATTCTCTCCCGCTGCCTGCGGGTGGACACAACAGAAATTATCAACTATAAAACTTTCTAGTGCTTACATAGTCGACATTATCATGATAATGATGATGATGGTGGTGAAGTCCAAGAAGAAATCTTCGAGCGAGAGCGAGGCTCTTTTTCGGCTTCATTGTTATTATACTTAGAGGCACCTCCACTCGTCCAAATAACTCCGTTCGAATTGCCACTGTTCCTGGACATTCAAACATAATTATGTTTGACATCCTCCTTTTCATGGCTGCATCTTCGGCAACGTGGGCTGAGCTCTTCATTCACAACGTTTTTATACCATCTCAAGCTCCAATGATGGTTCGACCGCAATCTCGCTAGCTCAACTTGGTCCCAGCTTGACAAGTAATGTTTTGTTCCTGCTTATTGGAGTACCCAGAATACACATCTTCCAGGTGCTGGTACTTAGCTCTGCTTGGTGGGTCTCTGATTTCCCTCTTGATTCTTGATCATTGGAAATTAAGATGATGATGATGATGATGATGATGATGATGATGATGATGATGATGATGATGATGATGATGATGATGATGATGATGATGATGATGATCATTTTTTTTCTCTTTTAATGTAGGTATTTTTACGCACCCCATAGACACAATTGAGATCATTTAGTCGGCAGGCTTCAGACATTACCTGATTAAACCAACTTGGGTTGAGAAGGATACCGCTACAGCATCCTAGTAGAGAAACACTCAGATGCCTGATAAAAATTTATCTCTAGTTGGGAATCGAACTCGGTCTCCTGTGTGTGAGAGCCAAGTGCCCCACTCTCCACCTCTTACTCCCTCTTTTTCTTTTTCTCCCCCTGTCTCCGCCTCCTCATTCTCTCTTTCTTTCTTTCTGTCTCTCTTTCTTCTCTCTCTCTCTCTCTCTCTCTCTCTCTCTCTCTCTCTCTCTCTCTCTCTCACACACACACACACACACACACACACACTCACTCTCACTCTCAATATCTCTCTTCTCATCGCTTCCACTACAGCTTCGGTATTGTGATCAACCCTGCTCCTGAATAAATCTCGTCTGTACATCTTTCCTACCTGTCTACACTTTAGTTCTGATTAATGCCTTCCTTTTGTCTCTGAATAAATGCTATACTCAAGAATAATTAATACTGGGATTTTTCCCTGGGATTTCATTTCTTAATTTGGCTTTGATATTTCTCCAGTTTCTTCCTCGTTGTCTAAATCCCAATACTCTTCGGTTTGATGCGTATGACCTTGTGGCAGTGCTAGGCTTCAAGGTTTTACTGTTGATTATTTGTTTTTATCTCGGGTTTCGGTTTTATTTTTGTATTTTCATTGAAATGGCGATGTAAGCTTAAAGAAAAAAACAAGCTCGGAATTTAAAAAAAAGAAAAGAGAAAAGGGGAGAAAGAAGAGCGAATTGATATTGAACAGTAGCGAGTAGTGTAAAGTATATCACAATGGACGCATTATTATCATCCTCATTTTGATCCTCGTCTTCAGTCTGCTTCCTCATCCCCATTTAATTTTATAGAGTTTCAAAACCTTGTAAAAAATAACATTTTCATAGAGAATAAAACTTTCCCCAAAAAGTGGACCAAAGATTCGACTAGGAACCTTATAAGGGTTCGGTTAAATCTCGGTCCTCATAAAAATATTATTCAGACCCTGATTTTGCTGATTTTTACAGTGAACGCCTAGATCAAGGTTCTTTTCTTTTAACTTGGCTATATGACGAGTACACGCCCCTTAAGAACTTCTGCTCTAAATATAGATAAGCTACGTAGCCTGTTATTTCAAATTCGTTTGGTCGTCAAAAATCTTGTCTCTGATCATCATACAGGAGAGTAAGATAAAAGTGATGATGAAAGAGTGTTTGATCTCTTTGACTTATTTGTAGTTATGTTCGGCCATTTTCTTTTTGCTTTGACTTCTTTTCGTCTCTGCCTCCTGTGGGTTTGAGATAAAGAATTCTAGTTTGATTTCAGGTCGGACCAAGAAAAGTATGAGAGTGTATACATGCATGAGAGAGAAACAGAGATAGAGAGAAAGAAAGAAAGAGAGAGAGAGAGAGAGAGGGGGGGTATGATTGAGAACAAGAAACAGAGATGGACAGAGACAGACAGACAGACAGACAGACAGACAGACAGACAGACAGACAGACAGACAGA
>NW_004797658.1:461632-463474 GCF_000002075.1 Aplysia californica
CCATGTTATACTCACCAATCATATAGCTGACCATCACCACCCCCAGCCGCCCGGCCGTCCATACAAACATCAGCGACAGAACCACTGAGAACACCAGCGTGAGTCGCCCGTGCCAGAGGTCGCTCACACACACGCACAGAGGCACGTACATGCCGACCACACTGCTCAAAATGACCAGTGTCCAGCCTAAGGGCGCTTGACCAACCATGTCCAGGCCCATAGCTATGGCAAACAGCAGGCAGCCAGGGGTTACAATCTTTACGAAGAATTCTGAAAACACAAAAAGACCAAAGGTCAGATGACGGGTTGCAAAAGACAATATTAGGGAAATTAACTGATACTGATATATAATACGCAGCCAACTTGAAAGTCAAAGATGGAAGACCGGCGTTTGTGGTGTAACGGTTAGGGCACTTTTGCTGTCGTGTGTAGGAGACCTGAGTTCGATTCCCGAGTGGGAAGAATCGTCAAGTATCTCGGTGTTTCTGCTGGGATGTTGTATTCCTTTCATCCCGGATAGGCTCGAGCTGGAAGGGTCAGAAGCTCGTCTCCTAAATAATCTAACTACTAAATTGTATCGATGAGGGCCTTAAAAACAATAAATGCCCTTTATAAACAATAGCAGAAGTGTTCACTGCAGAGAGTGGGTGGTTGGCGGTTGCTCTGGTGTGTTTGCTTCTTATCAAACGTCTATTGTCCTTTTCTTAATTTCTTCTTTATGTGTTTGCTTCTCATTTGTAGTGACACTTTCAATCTTCGGAACTTATAATAATATGAGTTAATTTTATTGCAATTGATGGAAAACGCTTACTAAAACTAAACAAGAGAGTCCCACACCCTAACCACTAGACCAACGACACCAGTAAGCAGGCAACTGCTGATGAAGATTCCGAAACTTATATAACTCTAAATTTGTCGCAAGTGCCTTAAAACGTTTACTAAAAAAAGAACTCACGCAGACACAAGTAGAGGACGTAGAGTAGGGAGATGCTGTCGTTCCTTCTCACGACTGAGGTCGAGTTTTTGAGCAGAAGTAGGTCATTGGCCAAGTCCGATAGGATCCAACGCTTTCGCTGTCTCAGAAATTCTGGGAAGGTGTCCGGACATGACGTCACACAGGTGGCGTCGCTGAGGTAGCTGAGTGACCAGCCCTGGAGGATCATGAGGACGGTCAGCCAGCGGTCCTCGCCTGGTGGATAGATCGAAAGAGTTGACGAATGGGGGACATCTTTGAGACATTTATTGGGCATCAAGGATATTTTGATGATATTTAAAGGATATCTTTATTATATTTATTGGACATCTTGATGATATTTAGTGGACATTTTGGTGGAAATTTAGTGAATATCTTGAGGACATTAAGTATACATTTTGAGGATATTTAGTGGACATCTTGAGGACATTTAGGATCTTGAAAACATTTAGTGGACATCTCGAGGACATTAAGTGGACATCTTAAGGACATTAAGAGGACATTTTGAGGACATTTAGAATCTTTGAGACACTTAGTGGACAACTTGAGGACATCATTAAATGGATGCCATGGGGACATATAGAGAGATCGAATAAAGCTCTGGCGATCATGAGAACAGCTAGCTAACGGCCCTCACAACACTACAATATCTTGGAGACTCGAACCTGTGTCCTTCCAGTAGACGTCGGCCGCAGACTGCGTGGGTTCACACACCCGGGGTAGCAGAGGGGCCAGGGCGCTGGCCCGAAACATGGAGAAACAACCTGGGCAACACGTGACTGTGCCGAAAACGTTCTGGGAGGACTTGAGCAGCCAGAAATCTGGGGAAAACGCACACACAGAGGGAATGTTGGTACTGGCCACACACA
>NW_004797658.1:465710-467958 GCF_000002075.1 Aplysia californica
ACACAGACAAACACATATACAAACACAAACATGCACTCTCACACACACACACACACACACACACACACACACACAAACACACACACCTGTTTCCTTGCTGGGTCATCTGACACGGGCACACCTCCTTGTCCTGACCCTTCTCCAGCTGGTCAATCAACACATCCAGGTGCTTCCAGTCCTCGAAGTGACCACCCACACCACGACCCAGGGTGTCCACCTCACTCACAGTCTTCTTCTGGTCCCAGTTGAGCCACAGCTGACCCTCTATGGCCTTAACCTCATGACCTAGGATGACCTCTCCACTCCGGACGTACATGTCCAGTAACGCCCCTTGGCGAGTCAACTCTTTCTCTTTGGGCGACATGGGGAGCTCAATCCTACACGTGCATTCATTATTGTTGTTGTTGATGATGTTTTTGTTGTTGTTGTTGTTATATTTGTTGTTATATTTGTTGTTGATGTTGTTGTTGTCGTTGTCGTTGTCGTTGTCGTTGTTGTTGTTGCTGCCGCCGAAGGACTCTGGCTGAAGGTAGTAGTTGAGGACATACTGCATGTACATAGCTTGACTCCAGCGCTTCTTACACTTCACCTTGGCGCTGTCCTTGAAGTGGACAGTGAGTGGACACCCGCCGGCCATGATCTCCCGGTACTGGAGCCCGTACGGACTTCGGAGCAAGAGTCGGCGGGAGCGGGTGGGCGTGGCCTCAGACCCGGCGGTCACGTGGGGGAGAAGACAGGATAGGAGACGTTTGGCGGGCGGCGTGAGGCTGCCCTCTCTGGACCCGTCATCGAACATGACGTGGAAGTTGAGCTGGACCTCCGAGAAGAGCCCGTGAGCGCTGCCTGCCAGGCGCCGGAAGCTGTTGACCAGTGTCATCATCTCGTCACGAGTCTCCCGGTACATGGTCGCGCAGACGAACAGCGTGCACTCCGGCTCTCCTCCCCCTCCCCCTGCTCCCTCACTCTTCTCCTCTCTCTCACTCTCCGCACTCCTCTCCGTGAGGGA
Source organism: Aplysia californica (assembly GCF_000002075.1). NCBI lineage: Eukaryota > Metazoa > Mollusca > Gastropoda > Aplysiida > Aplysiidae > Aplysia > Aplysia californica. The sequence continues at coordinate 466,717 of NW_004797658.1, forward strand.
CAGTGTCTCCAACCTGCGTCCTCGGGCAGACAAGATGAGCTTAGCGTCAAGTCCCAAAAGTGACCAGAAGTGATCGGAGAAGAGAAGGTTGAAGGGCGCCATTAGGACTCGGGGTGAACCAGGTAGGAGGGAGAGAGCGGACATGTATGTTACTATCAATAGAATTGGGACCACAGCCGCGCACAGCAAGGGTGTAGAGGAAGACCAGTGTGTGGCTGCGAGGAGGGAGCTTCCATCCACACCAGAAGGGGTCAGTTTAAACGTTTGTCTGAACTGTTCCGAGTTCAGAGCCACGAAAAGTCCGCTAGAGATGAGCGTGGAGCATATTGAGGGCAGAGTGATCCCACACAGAGGCTGACACACCGAGAGAGACACGAAGCTGATACACACAAATAACACACTGGTGCCAGCCATGATGAACACGTAGGTTGAGGCTGACCACAGCAGCTCACTGATGTCATCTTGACCTGGAGCATCGGCTAGGCTGTGGGCGTGTGGTGGGTGTAGCACTCGGAAATTGACAGCCCCTGAGACGAAAGCGAGAGCGGTGACTATCTTGAGGAGGGAGTAAATGACGTGCACGCGCTGGTCCGCTCTCCCCACAGCCGCCGTCCGGAACAGGGGTCTCGGCCACAGATAGCCCAGGCCCGTCACCGATACCGACACCGTCACCGCACACTGACCACTGATGATGTCAGAATACCAGAGAATACATGACGTCACCAGCGGTAGGAAGCACGATGACGTCATGACGGTAGTCCGGAAACACGTGACACCTCTAGGTGAACTGCGCCCTGCCCTCTCCTGCGGGCCAGAAAGGATACAATCGATTGTACTTTATAAATAAGTAATTATAATAATAACAATAAAAATAATAATGATAATAATAATAATAATAATATTAATAATAATAATAATAATAATAATAATAATAATAATAAAAATAATAGTATTGATAATAATGATAACAACAATATTAATAATAGCAACAATAACAGTGATAGTAATAGTTTAACAATGATATCAATAACAACTCAGTTACAATGCTGACAGCTGTTCCATCAATGCCTGATAAAGACCAATACTTCTGCTGCGGAGAATGTTTATTAGACGAAAGAGAGGGAAAAGAAAATGTTTACGACATTGTAGGGCTGCTTGTGGCCTCTGACACGGCCGACGAAAGGAAAGTTCAAAGCTGCTTTCTAGATGATCTTACTTCGAACGATGGGGGAGACCAGACAG
>NW_004797658.1:468058-469710 GCF_000002075.1 Aplysia californica
CTTCCTTTTTCGTATAACACATACATGTAATCCACTCTTCGGTACTTACATATATGACCTTATTGTGTTGCAAGTGCCGTAAAACTAAGAGCTAACTAAGACTATCTGAAACCGTGAGTTTTAGTAAGCGTTTTACGGCACTTGCAACTGCATAAGGTCATATGTGCGCCTGAAGATTAGAGGTGTTACAAGAGAGTAACAAACATAAAAAAAGAAGAAGGGGAGATAAGGACGATAGATGTTCCATAGGAAAGAAGGAGCAAACCCCATCAGAGCACCCGCCAACCACCCACCGATCCAATCCGATTTGTTTTGTTTCAGTAAAGAAAGGCACATCGACACAATAATGATAGTCATGTAGTGCTGGCAAAAAGACAAACAGACAGACAGACAGACAGACAGACAGACAGAGAGACAGACAACAGAGGAAAAGTAAAAGAAGTAGCAACTACCAGTGGCACCCTCCAATCACCCACCGACCCGACCCGATCTGATCTGATCAGGTTTTTAAAGTTCCAGTATGAGAAGAAAGGTGAGATATTAAAAAAGAAAACGAATTTCTTTTTTTGGGGGGGGTATGTTTTACGGCTCTCGCAAATGCATAAGGTCATATTATGAGCGCGCGGGACACACCAAACATTTTCACTTGATAAGAAATTTCGAATTTTGCCCGGGTGGCAGCCGAAGCCTACTCGTATCGATTTTTGGACCACAAAAGGGTCTTTAATGTAGAAAGGATGCAGAAAGAGTCAGGAGCCCAGAGGAGGGGGGCAGAGGAGATGAGGGGGTGGGGGCAGAAAGTAGAGATGAAAGCAGACGAGAGAACATTGTTAGAGAGCAGGAAATGAGGGGAAAGGAGACGACAATTAATTTAGAGAAAAAAATTGTTATGTCGCTATCCGGATTCGAACCCGGGACCTGTAGAATAGGAGGTGAACACATTAACCTCTTGGCCACTTTAGTTTTAGTAAGAGTTTTACGGCACTTGCAACACAATAAGGTCAGATTAGTGTGCGAAAATTAGAAATGTTACAAGAGAGTAACAAACATAAAAAAATGAGGAGAGATCAAGACGATAGAATATGTTTGATAGGAAAGAAGAAGCAAACCACACCAGAGTACCCGCCATTGAATGAGAGGCGAACACCTGAACCTATAGGCTTCGAGAGCCCCCCAAAAACCTAATTGGTTGTGTATAACCCCCAGGGATTAGACGGGCTGCGACATATGGCGGACGGGCGCATGGTGAAAGGGCTGATCGAGGTTCGATTACGGTCGATAAGAGAAGACTAAACAGTTGTGATGGATTATGGAGGACTCACGCTGTGCAGCTGCTGGGGGTGGGTGAGTAAGGTGGAGTGTGTGTGTGTGTTAGGGGGGAAAGGGGAGGGGGGTGAGTGAGGTGTGTAGTGAGGTGGGAGGGGTGTAGTGTGTGTGTGTGTGTGTGTGTGTGTGTGTGTGTGAGAGAGAGAGAGAGAGAGAGAGAGAGAGAGAGAGAGAGAGAGAGAGGGGGGGGTGAGGAAGGGTGGGGGTAGTAAAAGAGAGACTAACATGATTAAAAGATATAGACAGATAGATAAACAGACAGACAGACTTGGATGATTAAAAGAGAGGCAGAGATGATTAAAGCTATTAAGAGAGAGAGAGAGAGA
>NW_004797658.1:469810-471191 GCF_000002075.1 Aplysia californica
AAGAAGAAGAAGAAGAAGAAGAAGAAGAAGAAGAAGAAGAAGAAGAAGAAGAAGAAGAAGAAGAAGAAGAAGAAGAAGAAGAAGAAGAAGATCTTCGCTCTAGGTAACTTCTTTCCACTGACCCGAAAGTCTCCGGTCTGAAAGACACCTAGCGGCCACGCAATGGCGCAAGATACAACCGGAAGTAGCAGACTGGGCGGGAACATGGTACTTCCGGTGAGCAGCAGGAGGGAGATACACGTCACTTCCGCCGCACTGGCCAAGCAGTCCTGGTGGAATGGAGAGACGACGTCCCAAGATAGATATATATATATGTGTGTGTGTGTGTGTGTGTGTGTGTGTGTGTGTGTGTGTGTGTGCGTGTGCGTGTGCGTGTGCTAATGTGCGTGTATTGGTGTACTTGTGAAAGCGTGTATGTGTGTGCACGTGCGTCTGTTTATGTTACTTTGAGTACCAAGTTGGGAGAGGGGAGGGGGTATTGGAGTGTTGGGGACATTATTTTGTATCCACGCACTTGAGCATCATGGCTAGCTGTCTGTGTGAGTGTGTTGTTGTCTACACATACCGTCATATATTATGTTTGAGTGTTATCGAAGATGAGGACTAGAATCAATTTCTTTATAATTAGCCCCTGGGCCTGGCATCCTCTTAGCCACTTCCGTCTAGCATGTAACCACACGTAATCTTAAGACCCTCTTCGTTAGGCCCATTTCTCTGCTAGTATACAGCGCTCATTTAGTTTTCCTCTCAACTGCTCCCGAGGAAGTCCACGAGGCGAAACGTTGAGCTGTTCTTTGACTCTTCCTCCTACTCTGCTTTCTAAACAATGATGATGATGATGATGATGATGATGATGATGATGATGATGATGATGATGATGGTTTCAATCCTCCAAACGTTCACTAATATGTGAGTAGGCCTACTTACCTTTGCAAACGTGGAGAGCGGCGGCAGAATAGGGCCGTTGGAGCGTGTACTGAGGGGCACACGCCATAGGAGCTGTAGCAGTGAGACCACATGAGGGGAGACACAGAGGAGTCCTAGCAGGACGTACCTGGGGGGGGGGGGGATAATAAAAATATGATTTTTTAGAATGCACCAGTAGGTAATTTTACACCCTAATCAGCACACTTTAGAACATTTCAGAGGCAGGAATTCGATCCTGTTTGAGAGGGATTCAACATCTCAGCAGAAAGAAAATAAAGGTCATTTAGTATGGGTAAAGAGAAACGAAAAGATATAATAACGTTCGTTTAGTACGGAGGAAGAGGAGCACATAGATACCATAACGGTAATTTAGTATGAATGCAGAAAAGCACATCGACACAATAACGGTCATTTCGTGTGGGTCACATCGACACAGCAACGGCCGGATATAAGG
>NW_004797658.1:471291-472759 GCF_000002075.1 Aplysia californica
ATAATAATAATAATAGTAACAACAGCAACAACAATAATAAAACAATAATAATAATAACAGCATATCCATGCTCAGTGGCATGTTCAATGTGTTTTACACAGATTACAACGCAGAAATAGAGAAAAAAAAAGAGTATGCAGACAGACAGACAGATGGAGAGATAGACGGACAGAAAAAAAACAACAGCAGAGAAAGCGAGTGAGCAAACAACACGGGACTGGCAAGTGGGCGTGTCTGGGAGTTCAGGAGGGCAAAATCCAGACAGTCTCTCCGGATAACCGGATAATTACTAAATGAAACATTGTCCGAATTCAGACTCTTAAAAACTCCCTTTCCTAACCTGATCGCCGAAGTGGGTGCACCCATTTGTTGAAGTGGTTCTAACCCGTCTGTTGAAGTGGTTCTAACCCGTCTGTCGAAGTGGTTCTAACCCATTTGCCAAAGCGCTTCATCTCGTATTATTATTTGCCGAGGAGGTGCACGAACAGATTATCCGGTTTCTGCTAAATCGACTCATTGCCCAGCCCTTTCTGGTCTACGAGTCCGTGAGTAATTTGGCTCTAATAGGCGCGTGCATGGCCGCATAAATCTTTCAAACGTGACCTTTGTCCGGCGTGACGAGAGCGAAGCCATTACCCACACGCCACCAGTCAGTCACCACATCTGAAATGTAGAAATTTGCTGCCCACCCACCTTCTGCCACCCACCCTCCTCCCCCCTTTCCACCACCATCCCCAATTTCTTTACACGTACATACACGCCTTTTCCCCCCCTCTTTCCGCATGCACATAATAATAATAATATGTACACAAACACACATACACACACTTACACACATACATACGGAGCCAGAGATGCATACAAACACACACAAACACACACAACACAAACACAAACACACACACACAACACAAACACAAACACAAACACAAACACACACACAACACAAACACAAACACACACACACACACTCACACACATACACACACACACACACAAATTTTCACAGACAGACACAACAACATACACACAAATACCGGCACACATACACACATACATAGTCACACATACACACACACACATACACACACACACAATGGGATTGAGGGGGGGGGGTGATGAGGTTGTGGGCTAGTTGGATAGAAGGGGTAGTGATGGGATGGGAGACAATTTGGTGGCCGGCTCATAGGTGGGGTATGGGGATAGCGGGAGAGGGGGGAGGTGGGCTGGTGGGAATGTAGCGTTAGGGGTGGTTGGAGGGGGAACGGTTATATCTGAGAGTTTACAGTAATACTGTAAACCCTATCTGGTTATATACAGCTCATAGTGTCCCTGCACATGCCCCGTTGTCAGCGGTGTCGGTCAGCCTAGTGGCGTACCGTCTACCATCTGTGTCCTGTGTCTATGCTACAGACTTGCTCAATTTCAACCCCACCCCACCCCCATCCCCTCTCCCTGTCCGCCCCTC
>NW_004797658.1:476533-477550 GCF_000002075.1 Aplysia californica
CACATACACACACACACACACACACACACACACATACACACACACACACACACACACATACACACACATACACACACATGCAATAAAAAAAAAAACCCCACACCTACCAGGAAGTTTGTGGTACCAAAGAGGGAAATTCTAGGTCTCTGATCCTTCTGGTCTTGTGCAAGAAATGAGATACTCCCTTCTCTCTGTTCTCTTTTCCTGTATCTTGTTAGCAGTCTGAGGAATTCAAACAGTACAGTGAGAGGTTTGCGGATGCTTTGGTGTGGTTTGCTCCTTCTTTCCTTCCTATCAAACGTCCGTCGTCCTTATCTCTCCATCTTCCTTTCTTTGTATGTCACTCTCTTGTAGCACCTCTAATCGTCTTCACTAGCATTACGTAATTGGGCTGCAAGTGCCGTAAAACTCCGACTAAAACGAAAACTAAGAAACAGTCCTACACAGGCGAATTGAGTTGAGTGGTGGAGGGAGAGTCAGATTTTTTTTGGGGGGAGGGGGGTTCCTGAGAGGAAGGAAAAACGAAAATTGCTTCTAAATTAAAAAAAAACCCAAACACATTCTCAACTGAAGAAAAAAAAGGATTGCCCCTGCAGCCACTCCAAATTACAAATGGGAACGTCAAGCAGGTGTCAAATTACCAGTCATCTGAATGTTTCCCTTAAAAGACACTCTACTAGCAAGTCCACACTTCTCTCCTGCATAAATTAGTAAACAAAAGACATTTTTATTTCTGAGGAAGCCAATGCATTGAAGTCCATTGTTGCTCACAGTTTATCATTCAATCACTGACAATATGATCAATATGTGTCTGACAGAATGGGTCGGAGACCCAAGACACCAAGATAAAGAAAAACTGAACAGATCAATACGAAAAGCATGCAACACTTAAGCAATTGCGTTCTCTTATTCTGACGAATGATACACTATCACGTGCACTAGCAAGATTTCCCCCACAATTATTTCGGACAACCAACATCCAGTGTTACTTCAGATTGAAAAATCAGTATGGAGCCC
>NW_004797658.1:478544-479718 GCF_000002075.1 Aplysia californica
AAATTCATATTATTATAATTATGTGTACAACCGTGTATGTGTGTATGTTTGTGTGTGTGCATGAGTGTATGTGTGCGTGTGTTTGTGTGTATGCGTGCATGCGTGCGTGCGTTATTTGAAATAACACTATTTTTATATTAGAGTAAAAACTAATAGCTTTTATGAAATCTAGAAGCCTTGTGGCATCAACGATAGACAGCACTACAAAAACAAAAAAATGAAAGTAAAATGTACAATGATTGAATTATTTCCTTCGGGTCTCGCCAAAGTCCAGCATTCTATCATAATGGTCCTAAAAGTGAAATCGGTATGGCATCCGAAAGAAAACAGTTTTTCATCTCCCTGCAGGAGGTATTTATTTGTCAGGGAAGTATGTCCAATAGGCAATCTGGCTAAGATAGCTTCGTCTGCTAGGCTAGAGACCCAAAGGTTTTCCAGGGATCAGCTAGTGTAAATTATTATTAAGTGTGTACGTGTATATCTATACGGGTAAGTGTGTGTGTATATGTGTGTATGTGTGATTGTGGGTGTATATGTGTATATGCATGTGTGTGTATGTTACATGTGTGTATGTGTATTTGTGTTTGTGCATATAGGTATACATGTACAACATATTGCCATCAAGCTGCGTTAAAATGTTCTAAGCTTAGACAGTAACATTTTTAAAGAGCGAGAAAAACAAAACTGTTTCATTATTTTAACAATTGTACCTTCATTATGTATTTTTTCATATTCTTTTTTTCCCAATGTCTAGAATTTGAATTTCTACAAATTATTTCGTTGGAATATACAACCCAAATCATAAATTAAAAAATGAAATTTAAGAAAAACGTATCCAATTTTTACGCCAAATAAATCTGACTAACTGGCCAAAATATACGTTTAGTGCTTGTTTTAGTAAGAATTTTACGGCACTTGCAACATAACTAGGTCTTATTGTTAGTCACAAGTTCTAAAATTTAGAAGTGTTACCAGAGAGAAACAAACGCAAAAATGTAGGACAGATAAGGACGATAGATTTTTGTTATAGGAAAGTAGGTCCGTTTTGTTTTCTTCGTGTTATGCTATCATTTTGTTATATCATTTATATTATAACTTTATAATTCTATGACAGTGTTCATGATTATGATTGTTAATAGTGTTATGTCATTATTGCTGTGTTAATAATAATAAT
>NW_004797658.1:480038-481423 GCF_000002075.1 Aplysia californica
TAATAATAATAATAACAATAGTAATAAAAAATATGATCATTTCCATTATTATTACTACTACTATTATTGTTGTTATCATTATTTGTATCATTACTATTATCATTGTATCATCAACGTCATTTTAAAAAATCAGTAATGACAATGATCTTTATCATAATCATAAGTCAAGATGCCCCCACCCCCTTCGCCCCCCCAAAAAAAAACCAACCCGAAAAAAACAACAACCCAACAAAAACAAACAAACAATTAAAAAACACAAAAAACCACAATAACAACAACAAAACAACCCCCTCTCAAAAAAACCCCAACAACAACAGCAAAACAACAACAATAACAAAAAAGAAACCCAGACACACACTTTCCCGTCACCACGGGCCTGGGAACAAGGGACATGATCCACGACTTACATCCCAGGCAGCGCCTATCTCAATCACCACAGAGCAGAGAAATCTGACACATTGCGCGCTCCCTGTCTCCCTGTATCCCCGCTGTACCTCGCTCCCAGTATAGGTTAGGCTATCCCCGGCCGGCCAAGCCTCGGGTAGTTTTATAGCTTCCCGCCGAGTCGCCAGCCCTGGACGCCCTCAGCCGCCAATCACAGACAAGATACACCTGTCCCACCTGTAAATTTACCTGTTCCACCTGTAGCTGTAGCTGTACCTGTCTGTTGCTCTCTCTGTCCCAGGTCCTGATTTCTGGCCCGCACGCGCGCAGTCTCACACTTCCACATCCCGTCCCCCACCCCCACCGCCGCGCACCCATCCTTCCTGTTTAACTCTTTATCTCCGTGACAGGCACGTACCGCTATCCTATACTATAAATACAACATTCTATCTACCCAATACCTATTTGAGAAATTTGACGTCAAAGATTTTGAGTTTCACATGTCAAGCTTTTTTTCGAATGCAATTCTTTGAATATCTTGATAACGACTCTGAATAATCTTACTATTTTTATTGAGCACATAGAACATTTGGTTTCTGACCTCCTGGCCTCATGGCTCATATGTCTTAGTAATTCAAAAACAACCAAATATGTCAGATAGAGTTTTGTAATTCTGAAGTAGGGACTGATCAAAAGCATACCTAAGGCAGTGTTGAGGCACATTCCGAACCATCATATTCGAATCAGCAACACGAATTATTTGCATATTTTGAAGTGCGTGTGATGTTGCTTGCCTTTTAAACCTGGAGATAAAGAAAACGAAAGTGAAACATCTGTGTGACTAACGAAATTAGACTTCTCGTTTATTAAGGTACTCCAAAACAGAGCGTATGCAAGCAAGCAAAAACAATAAAAATTAAAGTAAATAAAAAAAATAATAAAACCCACAAAAAAACCACCGAAAAATCCCCACCAAATAAACAACAACCCCCCCTCACCCC
>NW_004797658.1:483502-485449 GCF_000002075.1 Aplysia californica
CTGTCTGTCTGTCTGTCTGTCTGTCTGTCTGTCTGTCTGTCTGTCTGTCTGTCTGAGTGTCTTTCTGGCTGTCTGTCTGTCTGTCTCTGTCTGTCTGTCTGTCTGTCTGTCTATCTGTCTTTCTGGCTGTCTGTCTCTATCTGTCTCTGTCTCTGTCTGTCTCTGTCTGTCTCTATCTATCTATCTATCTATCTATCTATCTATCTATCTATCTATCTATCTATCTATCTATATGTCTGCCTAATTGTCTGCCTGTGTATTGATCTATCTATTTTTAGGTAGTCAAAACCTAAGTAATCAAACGATAGTAAATTAGAAATACAAGTTTATTTAGATTATGCATTCCAAATAATTAACAATTCACAAAAAGCAAAAAAGCCACCAAAAAAAATATTTAAAAATTACAAACAAAAAAATAACATCGAATTCTGTATATGAGGAGTTAATATACAAACATCTAAAGATTTTTTGACTTACACTTTTTTAAAATGTTCTACAATATTTCTAAAGGCGTGAATTGCACAAAACAAAATTACCAAAAGTTTAATGCTCACATTTCTCCAATGTATGAGAAAATGGTGTTGAACTGAAGTTGGAAAAATAACCCAACGAAAAAACAAACAAAAACAAAACAAAAAGCAGCTCCACCCCCCAAAAAACCCCAACAACCCCAAGAGACACCCTTGCAACATTGTAAAGTTGATATTTGAGGTCTCCCTTAAAAATAAAATAAATGAAGGTGTTTCCAAGAAAAACACATTGTCTTGAACTTGAAGCCCCATTATATAATCTTCATAATTTAGGAATGAAGAATAGCAGTAATTAGAATAAATCCGACTAAATAAAGATTAAGTGTAATGTGTTCAAGCATGAAAGAATCACTAATTTTGGTCTCGACTGTCTGGGTCAGTTTGTATTTTTTCCTGTCCACTTCTATATACCCTATACATTGTTTTGAAAGTAATTTAAACCTAGTTTTGATTATTGAATCTGAACGATAAGATAACGTTGCACAAGATGCAAGATGGGGATATTTTTTACGTAAGTTTAAAAAAAAAACAACTGCAAGTTTAAACTCGCTAAATGCTGCAGTTTTCTCTTTCTTGACACCAGTTACCAAACACCACCACACAGGTTTTGACTACCTTCTGTTTAGATAGGTTGTTAGAAACATACTCTTCCCACAAACACCTTTCTCTTTCCTCCTCCTTCCCCTAATCTTCATCGTCTTTCACCCTTCCCTCAACCCCCTCCTCCTCCTCCCCATCCCCTCCCCTTCACCCCGACCCCCTCCCCCCGGTCCTACCCCTAACCTCACAGTTTCCACCCGTCCCATCCTCTTCCGCCTTTCTACGCCCGATACCTCACGTTATTTTAAAAAAAAAAAAAACCCTTACAATGACGTCATTATAAGGGGTATACGTTTGAGCGTGTTCCCCGTATCTCGCCCCCTTTCAATGACGTAGCTAGACCAGTGCTTGCTAATGTGCGCGACATGCCCCTCTAATGACCTATTTGGTTGTTCAGGTATGTGGTGGGGAGCTCCCGGATAGAAGTAGCTAGCGTCATTAAATACCCCAGTTGGAGATTATGTTGGTGGACGATAGGAAAATGTAAGCCTCTTAAAGGTTGCGGAAGTAGGTGCTGGCTGAATACCCCCCCCCCCCTTAAAGAAAACAAAACAAAAAAAAACCCTTTGAAACTGGCCGCTCTTAGAGTAACGTCGTGTGGAGTTACCCACCATGTTTCTATAAATAGCTTGCCGTGACACTCCTCTGTTCTAGGGTATACAAGTTAAATAGTCTGTGAAACTCCACTGTTCTATAAATAATTTGTTGCGACATCCCGTTATTTCTTTAAATTAAATAGTTTGCTGTGACAACCTGACGGTCTATAAATTATATAACTTATTGGACAACCTGCTGATCTATGAATAGCCTTTTGCTG
>NW_004797658.1:486293-487316 GCF_000002075.1 Aplysia californica
GTGTGTGCATGGACAATCAATAGACAGCTGGAAAGAACATTTGAGGCGACAGAGTTGTGGCTCATAAGACGCATATGCTGCGCACCCCATGGACAGCTAGAAAGACAAAAGAAGAAGTCTTGTAAGTCAAGACATGAGTCCTGAGGGTCAACAACGAGGGGTCGGACTAAAGCTAAACGTTAAGTTCTTAAATGACCAACAATGAGGAGAAGGAGCTACAGACTTCAACATTTAAGTTAAGGACCGCCTTGACAGACAGCCCTGATTTTTTTTTTTATCCGAAAAAAAAAACCCAGCATGGAATGTTTCAAAATATTTTGCTCTAAAAGTGTTAATGGGTTACCAATGAACACTGCAAAGCGTCTTAAAGGGCCAAAACCAACACGTGCAGCACGGAAAGTTTTGGGGAATTTTAGCCAAATTTGCTGTTTTTTATCGATTTATTGAGTGCGACACGACGGACATTCCTCATCAGTTAAAATTTCTGATGCACGTGATAAACAGACGTATGATCTCGAACTGTGCACACTTTGGTAGCAATATAAGCCGCCGTTTGCGCAAAATCCAGTATCGCATCAACATTCCACCAAGACGAAAGCTGAGGGTCTTTGATCGTGCCAGAGATATGACATGGCTGCCGGATGGAGTTGGAGCCCGAGAAGTAGCCAGAAGGTTTGCAGTGCCACACTCTGTCATTGTCCGCCTGAGGCAGCGCCATCAAGCCACTGGATCAGTCAAAGAATGCCCTCGTGCAGGTCGACCCAAGAAGACCACTCAGAGTGTTTGCAAGTGGTCCTTAACTTATGTTGAAGTCTGTATGTCAATAAGTCCTACTGAAAGGTCACCAAGAGGGGACGGAGCTAAGTCAAGGAGTCCTAAAGAGTCAATAGCATGGGGTCGGAGTAAAGTTCCTACTGGTTAACAGGAGGGATCAGATAAAAGTTCTAAAGGGTTAACAAAGAAGGGGTGGAATAAAGGACGTACCCAGAGCAGGATGGCGTCCCCCCCCCCTCCAAAAAAAAG
>NW_004797658.1:487416-488606 GCF_000002075.1 Aplysia californica
AACCCATCAACTGTGGCCTCTAGTCTAAGTACATGTATGCAAACAAGAACCAGGTCCCAGAAGTAGCAGGGTGTTTGCCCACGCATGTCCCGGGTGCAGCCTCAACAACTTGTTGCGTAAGAGTGCGGCTAAGAAAAGATGAGAACCTATAAATAGATCCGTGACCCGTGATTCGCAGGACATGTATATTGGCGGAGTGGGAAATCCCCAATAGTCTAGTCAATACATGTAACAAGTTCACTTCTGTCTGCGCGCGTCAATAAATGTTAGCTATTTAATGATTACCCAGTGCGCCCGTAACTTTGTTTGGCACTCCTTTAGGCCAGCGTCCAACAGAAAATAATAATTTTTTTAAAGTCTCTTGCTCCAATAATTAAAAAAAAAGCTTCTGTATTGTGAGTCCTACATTAAACACCACCGTTTGGGTGCTTTCACAAGTTCACTACTATAAAAGATTAACAATAACCTAGCCTACACATTGCTTATTATGGGACAGTGACACCACCCTGTCCCCACATATTAGTAGTGCATGCTTGTAGATTTCCTCCCAAAAATGTCTTGACGTCTCCACGTAGTCTCTAAAAGTACTCTCCCGTCTGTTTGGCCTTGTTACATAGACGTGTGTTACAGTGTGGCGTTGATCAAAAGAGGACGTATTTTTTACATGTCAGATGTGTGCTGTAAATCACCTTTTATTCTTTTACTTTAGGATGACATCAAAGAAAACGTGTCTTAACCTTAGTTTTGCAGTGACCTTCATTAATGAGCTTTTAGTTAGAGATTCTGTTGATCATTCAACTCTCAGACCTGAGCGCAAAGACCTACGAAAATAGCAGAGAGTTTTATTGTTATCTCGCCTTAACTGCGGACAGATGAAAGTGAGTAAGTCATAGAGCTTTGCTTGTCAACTTTCTTTTACAGCCAGCGCCCACGTATGCTGCCTTCAACTTTTTGTTTGTTTGGTTTTTGGTTAGTATTTTACAGTGCTCGCAACTGCATAAGGTCATATGATCGCTTTAAGCATTTTCAGTTTGGTAGAAATTGAGATTAAACTTTGCCCGGGTGGCGGCCAAAACCTACTCTTATCGATTTTCGAACCACCAATGGATTTTTAAGGTGCGCATTTTGCACACGAGACCTCCGAGATTTTCCCCCCTTATCCGAGAAGTTTAGGTGCTAGATTTTACCCC
>NW_004797658.1:488706-491493 GCF_000002075.1 Aplysia californica
CCCACTCCGTGTCCCTCTATTTCTTCCTCTTTTACCCACTCCCTCCTTCATCGGCCCCACCTACCACCATCCCTCAAAAACACAAAATTCACATCCGTTTCCCTTTGTCCCACCTCATCCACATCGCTCCCTTCTTTGCCCCTTTTGTCACTTGAAAACAACTGTTTAGACTAAGTGCAGGGGGTATGTTCATCTGTTGAGGAGAAGACGATGGGAGAGAGAGAGAGAGAGAGAGAGAGAGAGAGAGAGAGAGAGAGAGAGAGAGAGAGAGAGAGAGAGAGAGAGAGAGAACCTCGGTTGGTGTTGTTGTGTGGTGCTTGTCTTTGTACGTAACAACAACATCCCTCCCCTCCCCCAACCGATCTTGTAATACAGTGAAGTTCACACTTGCTGACAGAATAAGCTCACATTAAAATTTGACAAGCTCAGCTCCAAACCTAGACAAAGATTTGTAATATTGGTCGACGAACTGTCCTGGTCTCGGTAATCATAAATATTGGAATTTCAACATAGCAGTAAAAAGTTGTTTTCCTTTCTCTTCTGTAATCTTGGACTTGTTGAATTCGACCAAGCCAGCCAGCTGTAAGGGAAAATTTGAGAAAGAATAGGGCGGATAGCGGTTCCCACACTCTAGGTAGATTGAAGGAGAAGGGGATCCAAAGAGGAGAGGGGAAACACAGCCATCTGTGCGGACCAGTCCGACGGATCTCCAACCAGATTATGATGGAGACTATAAGCAGACAGACTCTGGGATGGATCCTGAAGAGGGGAGGGGGGAGCAGAGATGGACATGTTCCGACTGCAGTGACCACAACACAGTGGACAAGTAAGACAAGTAAGTAAGTAAGCCAGCCAATGCACGAGACAGGGTCATTTTTTTAATGAACAATCTTTGTGATTTTAGAATGATAGCTCTCCAGTGCATTAGAGTGTAGTTGTTGTTGCATGAAGACACACAACATTGATTTTGATGTCACAATAGGCCGCCTACTGATGCCCCTTTGACCACCAGTTTTCCTCAAAATGACACAGCGGTAGGTGGGCCATTTGCCGATCTCACCTCGCGCAGTTTTAGTAACCGAAACGACCCTGTGCGAATAGAATTATTTCTTATTCGCACACCTGGTGTGAATAAAATATAAATTATTCGCGCCCACCCGGTGGGAATAAAAATAATAAATTATTGGCACACCCGGTGTGAATAAAACTGTTTTATTTGCACACCCGGTGTGTGGAATCACTTCGTTAAAATAGTCTTATAGACGTCATTCCACTCCTTTGCTAGCTTGTTTTGTCCCTGGGTTAGTGACTTGGATTTGAATTATACAGACGAACCTGCCATGACAACAACTTTCCACCCCCCCCCCCCTTCAAAAGGATCTTTAAAGTATTGATGGGGGCGTAAAACACTTACATTAAAACATCCTTCTCGCCCCCACCCCTCCCCATCCCTATATCTCCTTGTATTACACTTTACACACATAACTACACCCGACGCCCGACACCGTTGTTGTGTACAAAAGAACTTCCTGCACGGACTAAAAATAGACGAGGACAGGAGCACACTGCAGGGAAGTGAAGACGGCAAACGTGGTTGCCCAAGTCCTTCATACCGGTGTCGTAACAGTGCCTGTACGTGTGTGTGTGTGTGTGTGTGTGTGTGTGTGTGCTTGTGTGTGTGTACACGTGTACACACACGTACGCACACACACACACACACACACACACACACTCTCTCTCTCTCTCTCTGTGAGAGAAATTATTATGTCGGGATATGACTTTCTCATACTTTCTCTCTCTCTCTCTCTCTCTCTCTCTCTCTCTCTCTCTCTCTCTCTGTGTCTCTCTGTGTCTCTCTTATTATCTCTCTATCTATCTGTGCGCGTGGGCGCGCGGTCGCACCAGAGATGGTCGCACCTGTTATTGTGAGGCCACCGCATGGCTAGGTGGACTTACAAGCTGCTGTGGTTTGAATTCGGAGGAAAGAAAAGATTTCTCTGATGTTCATTATCCCAACTCGTGTGTGTAGCATTGTGCTTATGTCGGCCACCATTCTAGGACCTATAACGGACATTTCAATTTTTCTCTTACAGAATGTGCCAGCCAGTGAGTCAGTGAGTGTGTATATCCAATCTAGAACAATAACTTGTAACGTTTTTGACAGTTGATAGTGTGACGTCACTTCCCTCGCTACAGTTTCCAGGGAGAGTCGACAGAGAGGTCAAGGGACAACGAGGTCACGTGGATCTGGTGACCTTACTGACGTCAAAAGGTAAGGACAACTGTGGGGAATTTGTTTAACAACACACACACACACACACACACACACACACACACACATGTAGAGTCTATACCTTAAAACGTCACACAGACATACACACACACAGACATTTACACACATACACATGCATACGTACATTTGCCCACACATACAAACATACACACACATACACACATACACACATTTACACACACATGTAGAGTCTATACATTAAAACGTCACACAGACATACACGCACAAACATTTACACACATACACATACATACATACACTTGCCCACATATACAAACATACACACACATACACACATACTCACACATACACACACATACACACGTGAAGTAAAACATCATATGCACGCATTCACATACTCACATTAACACACACACACACACACACACACACACACACACACACACACACACACACACACACACACTAACACACTCACTCACACACAAACACACTCACGCACAGGCAGACAAACACACTCACACACCCCATCC
>NW_004797658.1:492192-493950 GCF_000002075.1 Aplysia californica
CGCACGTTAAAGATCCCTTGGTGGTCTAAAATCGATAAGAGTAGGCTTCGGCCGCCACCCGGGCAAAATTTCAAAATTTCCTACCAATTGAAAATAGGGGGATTTTCGTTATGCACAGTAGAATTGTATATGGGGCTGATTCATCAATGTCACGCTCATAACTGTGCCTGTTGTGCTGCTTTGTCTTTCCTAATCCTTACTATTGTCATTTTTCCTCTACTTCTTTTGCATGTTTGTCACACTCTTGTGACCCGCTATTTCCAGGGTGCCTTGCAAGTCGAAACAGATTTTGTGCTGTTGAAGCTAAAGAGGTGAGCAGAGTAAGCCTGATTCCCTGTAAAGACTCCTCTGTTGACATCCACCCCTTGGTGCTCATATGACCTTTTGTAGTTGCGAGTGCCGTAAAACCTCTACTAAATAAATTTTTTAAAAACCCTTGAAAATTTATGGGGTTTTTTTTTTACAGTACACCAATCCCGACATTAAAAGACTATCCACATATGTCGTAAAGAATGTGGACGAGCTCTTTTGTCCAATTAAATAGTAGGAAAATTAGTGCAATTCAGTTGTTTCCATTCGACACAGCTTTCGATATTTTAATCTACTCATGCTGCACAACCCATAAGTCTGAACAATCCGCCAACCGGACTTCTCAGCACGTAGACACCTTGAATGGACTGAAAACTCACGATTAACCCCGGCTGCACACTGCTCAAATCACAATATTGTTTACTCAATTACTTTAGCGGATGTGGAGCGAGAATCTAAATTAATAAGGTTTTTTATGACTTCCTTTCTTTTAGCATTGCAACTCAAAGAAGTTAGGGGCGCAGTTTAGTGTTGAAATTTTGTTCACAAAATAAACTTTAATAACTGGATGTCCCCTTGTGCGTTTGTGCTTGAATTCACTTTGTGTGAATGACTTGTTTGCACTATGAGGGACAAGAAGTCATTCAAACACACTTTCACCACTCCTCAAAAGGTTGCGCTTCAGCTGTGCTCCCATTTTAAAAGAGAGGCAGAGGCAAAGAGAAGAGTTGTGCCATGATATAGTGGATCCAAAGAAAGAACTCGGCATGCCTTTGGTTGGAACAAAAGCACTATGGTCAAGATGGATAAAGCCGAACAAGGTGAAGAGACTTTCCTTGCTAAAAGAGGGCGGCCTTTGAAGACTGATAGTATAGTTTCGATAGGGAGGTTGTACGACGAGCAATTGTTCAGATGTTTGAAAGAAATGAATTTGTTACCCTCAGAAAGTGGAAAAGATGGTTGTCCAATAATCATGATATAAACGTATCGAAGACATGCCGTTGGAAAACAGCGAGACGTGTTGGGTTTACGTTCAGGATATCAAATGGTGGGAAAATTTACTGTGCGAAAAAAGAACATTGTTAATTTTAGAAGGAAGAACTTGAGAGAGTTGAAAGCCGCCCGAGAGAAAGGATATACGTTTTTTTTCTTAGACGAAATTTTTATAAACGCTCACCATGTGTTCCAAAAAGAATGGCAGTCAAAGGATGGACGTCGTATTAGAAGACAAGTTTCAGCTGAAAAAGGAGAGAGACTGATAATCGCACACTGTGGAAGAAGTGAAAAGGGTTTATTTGAAAACGCAGAACTAATTTTCAAGTCAAACTCCGTTGACGATAGGGATTGTCACAAAGAAATGAATGGCAACATATATCGAAATTGGATTATTCCTTTTTTTTGTTAATGAAAAAAATATTACCTGCACTGGACAAACCATCTTGGAGAGTG
>NW_004797658.1:494050-496029 GCF_000002075.1 Aplysia californica
GAGCTCTCATGGCCTAGAGGTTAAGGTGTTCGCCTCTCATTCAAAGGTTCCGGGTCCGGATATTTTTTTTCTCTAAAATTGTCTCCTTTCACCTCCTTTCCTGCTCTCTAGAAATATTCTGTCGTCTGCTTTCGTCTCCACTTTCTGCCCCCTTCCCCTCACCTCCTATGCCCCCTCCTCTGGGCTCCTGACTCTTTCTGCTGCCTCTGCATCTCCTTGGCTCCTTCTTACTGCTGTCTTTCAGCCCACCCCTGTTCTTCTGGTAGGAAAGATCTTCACTTAGCGTTCTCGGACAAGGGCGAAAAATCTCGGAGGTCCCGTGTGCAAGTTGCACAAGCTAAAGAGCCCTTGGTGATCCAAAATCGATAAGAGTAGGCTTCGGCCGCCACCCGGGCAAAATTCAAAATTTCCTACCAACTGAACATGTTGGGTGTGTCCAGCGCGGTCATATGACCTAATACAACCCTCCCCCCCCATAAAAAACAACAACAAAACAAAACAAAAACAACAACAACAACCCCTATCTTGCTTAGTAAGAGATAGCGCGTCATACCACAACGTAGTGAAAGAAGAGGACAAATTCCAACAAGTGCAAGCAGGAAAGAGGAAATAAAAGATCGGCTGAACAAAGAGCATATCATTTGCACCGTCTCAGCTTAAACCCGAGCTACTTTTGCTAGTTAAAGAAAGCATAAACAGCCAAAGATTTCAAGTTGCTACAATTGTGGAATAGCACGGACACATTATTTTGCCTACGGTTGCCATCCTACCACTCCCATTTAAATCCAAATGAACTCGTCTGGGCGAAGATCAAAGGCACAGCTACATCCCAAAATACAACCTTTAAACTGAAAGATGCCACGCTGCTAACATAAAATGCGATGTCTAGAGTGGACAAAGTTTATTGGCGGTAGTGTAAAACGCATGTAAACGTATGGAGGACGAGTATTGGGAGAAGGAAGGATTTCAGTTTATCCAACCAAGAGTAGTCATCAACCCAAGTGAAGGCTTTTCTGATTCGCTGACAGAAGAAAAGAAGGCCAATGCTCAGACAACTAACTTCTTGTCATATTTTTTTTGTTGGGTACACCCCTGAATGTGCACATCTTTTCATGTTTTGATTATATACTGTAAGCACTAAATGTGATGAACTAATTAGCACTAATTAGCTACCGAATTGAATTTTCATAATGTCATGGATGCACATAACGATCACAAAAGTATAGTTAAAATCGAACTAGTGGTTGCTGAGATACTTAGTTTCAAACGTGTTCACGAATTATGGACGGACGGGCTGTAACAAATTGCTAGACGTAATGAGACATAGCACCGGCGTCGGTGGTGTAGCCGTTAGCCGCTTCGCTGTCGCACGCGGGAGACCTGAGTTGGATTCTGGAGTGGGGAGAATTTTTATTGAGAATCTTGATCTGTCTGCTGGGATGTTTTACTTCTATCAGCCCGTGTTGGCTCAAGCAGGCAGGGTCAGAAGTCAGCTTCCAAAATTATATAAACTATGTCAATGTGAGTGTAAAAAAAATGTACATTAAAAACGTTTTTTTTAAAGACGCAGTTTTGAAGTCATAGACTCACCGGACATTGAGAGAAATGGTTTTGTTGCCACAGCATAGCTCTAGTTTTGTGACGCAATCTCTAGATATAGAGTGACATGGTTTTGACGTCATAGAAGTTGTACGACGCAATCCCTGGACATTCAGAAACATGGTTTTGAGAGTTCAGCTATCACCAATCAACTTAAGGATGTGAGGATATACAGGCCCAGAGAGGTTCCCTCGATGGTGTAAGAACTTATGGTATGTTTACACAAGGTGTGCACACCATGCGACCTGTCCGAGTCGGTTGTCGATCGAACCGTGGCCTCATTCGACAACGACATTCTTTGTGAATTACAGATCCCACAGAGATATCTGTCTGTCTGTCTGTCTGTCTGTCTGTCTGTCTGTCTGTCTGTCTGTCTGTCT
>NW_004797658.1:500168-501916 GCF_000002075.1 Aplysia californica
CACACACACACACACACACACACACACAGATACACATACACTCACATACACACACAAACAGAGGCTCACACACTCTCAAAATACACGCACAAACACCCCAAAACATACACACGCACGTGTATAAACTCACATACCCATGTACCTGGCCTTACACACACATAGGCACACACACACACACGCACACACACACACACACACACACACACACACACACACACACACATTTACAGTTATATACACACATACATACACATATACACACATATACACACAAATACACACATACACACATAGACACATACAAATACACACACGCACACACATACACACACAAACATACCTGAGCCCCCCTCCCCCCACACACACATACCCATACCCAAACACACACACAAACAAACACACTCACAAATGCATGCATACATTTGGTATTAGGGGGAGGAAAGATGATTTTGTTCCTTTAAACAACAATTGGTACATTGATGACATTCTTCTCTCCAACTGTTACAACTGTTCTCACCGACCAAATCTTTTGTTCCCATCTTTGTGTTTTTCCTTTGCCCGACCATCCCACTATTTGTATCCCCACCTTGTTGGTCAAGTAAGAAGTTGACCATTCTCAGATCAAAACAAATCGTTCAGTTTAGTATATTTTAGTAAATCCAGCAGTACATTTACATTTATTTTTATATGCCTGCATCGTTCTTTTAGCAGAACCTAGTGACCAATAGGAACGGACCTAAATACATTTCTTTTATGAAGCAGCTCACACTTCAGATAAGATAAGATAAGATAGGATAAGGTAGGATAAGATTATCTTACTTTATTGTTCCAGAGGGAATTTTTTCCTGGCTTTTACAGGACCGTAAAAACACTTCAGACATCTATTTGAATTAATAAAGTCTCCATTTATTCGGGTCGTCGTCAAAGACACATAAAGCATGGACCAAAGCTGATGCGCCTTGACAGAAGACATCATTCTTGTCTATTGCAAAGTACTGCGGTGGTTCCTTTTCACTCACAACGATTACATGTAAACCTTTTCTTTGCATCATCTTTCAAACAGTTTTTTTTTCTTTCCGCCTCGAAGCCAAACGTTCTGGTAGTTCATTTAGCAAATCTCAGTATTTTACCAAATCATTCAATTTTGCCTGAAAAAAAAAACTGGTAGCTGAAGTGGGTGCTCGTCGAAAACCATCACTTCTGTGAGCCACAGCCTTTTCAGGTTAAGGCCGTTCTGAGAAAACACAGGCACTGGCAGGCCACTTTGTGTGGGACTCTGGGCAAATGCTGCTTCCTGCTTTGCGACACCGTCGTTCGTGGCGTGTATCGAGGATAACTCGGGGTGTCATCTCTGACTCATAGGTTGACGGGAAATGAGCCTACGGCGCTCACAGTCGTCAGATACTGTTCCATATTCTGCCATACCCATGCCAGTCCATGTCTTTCAGATAGAATTGACTCGTTACCTTCACATTGTGGGTTCGGGCGTTCAAGCCTCAGCTCGGTCTGACGTTGTGTCCTTGGGAAAGGCACTTTACACACATTTCCAATTTGGCTCTGTCCTTTCGGAGCTAGGCGTTAAACTCGAAGGTCCCGTCTGTTAAATAACCGAATAGAGTTGATAGGGGCGGTAAACAGATACCATTTCACCATTTTCACCAGGCAGAGTATGGAACGGCAGCTGTTGGCCGTGAACGCGTGAGGGTGTATCGAGAGTTTTGATATTATTGGAGAGAGAAGTAGTTAAA
>NW_004797658.1:502480-506269 GCF_000002075.1 Aplysia californica
CGAGAGAGAGAGAGAGAGAGAGAGAGAGAGAGAGAGAGAGAGAGAGAGAGAGAGAGAGTAATATGTAAAAAGGGTTTAGTAGAAGAAAATCCATGGCATTACAAACTTTAAAATGTAAATCTGAGCTTCAAGGCATTGATTGAAGCCACTGAAATGTGGGTAAAAACTGACTTGATCGGCCCGAAACACACACACACACACAAAACTTTTACGGTATGCTACTAAACAAACTGAAAGTGTGAAACAACCACTCCTAGCCCTGCCTCAGTATATCGACCAAAGACCTACTTTTTCACACACACACACACACGCAAAGTCTCGACGTACACTCGTTACGAAAAAATATGAAACCTGTGAGCTGTAAATTGATACGTTACAAATTGCGCTATCCCAGGCATATAAGGTCTAGAGTCAGATACTGTACGCTGTACTAAACACACAGCCACATACACATTGAACAAACTTAGCCCACGACAATTTCTAATCTGATTCAAAAGTTCTTCTCTTCTTTGCTCTTCTCTGCTGTCAGAACACCCATTTTCTGCTGACGTCATTTTTTAAGGACACTTAAAAAAAAAAGCCGATAATTAATACATACTCAAACATTTTGTTTCAAAGTTGTGGGTTTTCAGATACGAAAATAATACATGTTTTGTTTAGCTAGAAAAGTTTCACACCAGTGTGAGCTTTTATATGCTGATTTTGTTTGTCAAAGGCGGAAATTTCCCAAATGGCGGCTCCAAGCACGTCTGTGAAAAGGTGAGTATAAAAATGTAAGAAGTCATCAAAATGTGTAACGTGACGTAAGTAAAACCTTTTTTACAATATACATGTAGTTAAGTACCTCTTTAGGGAAAACAAAAATCAAGTACTTCAGAATGGTTGCTTGTTTTGACACACTTGCTTTTGAAACACCCCATTTCCACTACTGTCCTTTTTTGAGGACGCCAGCAGGAAGGGGGTTCCCGATCTATACTTTAGTGCCAGTGGGTTTGGCTGCCTGTGGGCTTTGTTTGATACATGCATGTGGAATATCTTGCTAATATAAACATTGGGCAGTAGATTTAAATCTTTTAGGACCAAATCTAGGCATAGATGTAAATGTTTTGGATATTCATTATTTTCTTCTATTCATTGAATGAAATAAATGATATGTTCTCCATTTACGCATAGACCATTAGCTGTAGTTATAGGTCTAGTTGCCATATATTAATGCTGGCGCTAAATTTTTAAAAATGTTATGTTCCCCTTTCTAATTTTTAAATACCTTATATTGTGTTCTAAATAGACAGGCCAGAATGCTTTCACTCCAAGATGCCAATATAATGATAGAGGACACTGATGAAGCAGTGGTTGATGGGGGATTATACATACAGCCTCCACCAGATGGAATCAATTCTGACAAAGAGAACATAAACGACGATGTTCATTACAGAAGTACCAGTGATGACCTACCATCTCGCCAACTACTGTCGAAGGCAGAAACCAGCCTGAATTGACATGGCGAAGAGAATTATGCCGAGGCTACAGTAGAATACTCCTCTCTCACTCTTTCTGAACTAAGAGCATTTTTAGCCATCCACAATAATTATGAAGTTCCTCCATTTGGCACACAATCAAATTCCCAATGATGGTGACAGGTTTGCCAAGGTTCGGCCTCTGAATGACTTGCTCAAAGATCGTTTCCTGGGGTACTTTCTCATGGAAGAAACCCTCAGCATAGATATGAGTGCATGGTACCGTACAATGATCGACATGGGCTGAAATAATGCATTAGGGGCAAACCCATTGGTTTTGGCTGTAAACAGTGGGATCTGGCCATACTTCTTGGCTATGCTGTCCATCTGGACTTGTATCAGGGACCTCATGCAAAATTTGATAGGCAGTTAGAACTTGGTTACCACTGTTTGCAGCCCCCTGAGAGAGGTTTCGGGAGAACAGGGACAGTGAGGAACAATCGGAGGGACAAATTATGCCCAATTGCCTCAGATGGCCTGAAGAAGTTTGATCATGGATCATGGGACCGTCGACTGTACCATAGTAACATCTTTGTCTTGTCTCAAGATGACTATTCCAGGGTCACCGTAGCAAGTAGCTGTGTGGGTATTGAACCTATTAAAACTGCAAGGAGGTGGTCTGCTGAGAACAACAAGCACATCAACAATCCAGATTCCAACATTGTTCAAGTGTACAATGACTCATTGGGGGAAGTTAACCGGATGGATCAAAATGTAGGACTGTAACGGATCATCATCAGGTCAAAGAAATGGTGGTGGCAACTCATTGCTTTCCTGTCAGCTGATGCTGCCTTGAGCAACGCTTGACTTCTGTACGGAAACCCCCCGGCTAACACCAGCCTCTCACATGACTTGCATTCTTTTCACCGAGCAGTCTCGCGTGTTTATCAAGAGGCATTCAGTGCTGAAAAGCACTTGCCTTTGCAAATTCACCAGTCAGTTGCAAAGAAGAGGAAGGTTGACAATGCAATCAGAAAGTCTGTTTTTGGGCATCATCTTGATTCAATGCCGGAACAGTAGCAGAGAATCTAAGAGAAGGGGTGTGCATACTGTGACAAAATGGCAAATCTTATTTGCATCACATGCAATCTTCTGGTACGTTGCATCGGGCATACTCTCTTGCTTTATATTCGGATGTCAAATAGGCCTATTTTGAATGTGTTTGGATTCCTTTTGATCTTACTGTATCTGTTCTATAGTGTATGTCACTTAAAGATTGTATTTTTTTCTCCAATGTTGAATCTTACAGCTGATCTGAAATGAAATCATTCTTTTTATGTTTTAAAATCTTTTTGTTTTGTTTTGTTTTAGTTTATTATGCTGCATTTTTCCTTGCACACCTTACATTTCAACACAGGTTCACAATAATGATCTAAACATAACTAATTTATCAAGAAAAATATCTTCAAGAATACTAGGAATGTTTCATTTCAAATTGTTTCATGCTCTGTTATGTTTTCTTGTTGAGTAATGCTTTCAATAGAAATGTATTCAATGGCCTTTCACCTTAGCGTCCTTTTTAAGGACGAAATTTCATTTACAATTTTGGGTACCTAAAAAATAAAATTGGCAAAATTAAACACATTGCTGCTTTTGTGAAGTGGTGTGTCTGCTATATGTTAAAATTAAAAAGCGAGTTCAACACAAGAGGAGTAGACTGTTGTTCCAAATGTGCCACCATATTGTCTTTGGTCTCTTGCCGGACCTGATGTGTGAGTCACCTCGTCTCTAAAGAGTTGATCCGGTCCTTCCGGAGATAAGGTTAAACACGAAAGTCCCGCCTCTAAGTTAACCTAATAGTGTTCATCTTACTTTTATCCTTTTATCCGCCGCTTATACACTGTTGGTTGTCTCGGAATAGTGTCGATAGGGGAGTTAAACCTATGCCATTTCACCATCACCAAAGAGTTAATCAAGTACATGACGAGTACGCCTGCTGTGACGTACACATGCACTCCCCACGTCATGCTTATCTGCCGGCAAATATATAATAATATCTCTCTCTGTGTTTACCTTCTAACTCACCTGTTACAAACATGCAGGCATATATGCACATGCATACACAAATACACTTACTGACATATCTTCACAGACATACGTATACATAGATACACTCGTACCCAAACACAGAGAAACATAATATTTATAAATACATATACACGTGTGCGAGAGAGAGAGAGAGGGAGACAGGGAGACAGGGAGACAGACAGACAGACACACACACACACACACACACACACACAAAGAAAGAGAGAGAGAGAGAGAGAGAGAG
>NW_004797658.1:506892-508276 GCF_000002075.1 Aplysia californica
AGAGAGAGAGAGAGAGAGAGAGAGAGAGGCGGGGGGTGTATTTGTCGCGTACTATGTTGTCTTTCCTGAGACATTCCACTTGATATCTGACATTATGCGCACTAAGACTTGTCGAGACAATTGTTTTATTTCAGACCAAACCCGGATTCTCTCTCTTTCCAGGAGTCACGGGGTGCGATTTCAATAAGTCTCTTTTGTGGGTGGTATGCGGGTGCTCTGGCTCGTGTTTCTCCTTTTCCCCAATCACACGTCGTTCTTATCTATCCTCCTTTTTGGTGTTTGTTACTCTCTTGTAACACCTCTAATCGTCGGCATTCATATGACCCAATGGTGTTTCACGTTCCGCAAAAATCTTACCAAAACTATTAGTCTCTTTCGACCTGTTCAAATCTAAATCCGAAACTACCGGTTGGTTTTCGTCATGGCAGGATTAGTGAGAGCTTTCCTCCCTCCACCCCGACCCCGACCCCTAAATCTTCCAGAGAGAAACTTCATAAGGGTCACGACGCAGTGGAATCAGGCGCTCGTCATTTTTTAGGCGTATGGAGTTATTGGTATAGTCTTAATTAGAGCTTGTTTATATTTGTGTTTCTTTCGATGGATAAAATACCCGTCTATCTTGAATAGAAGTCTTGTTATTTGCGATTGAAGGGAGTGGGGGTAACCTGTTTTATGAGTTAAATTTGCGAGAAAATGGCGCCATTGTTTGGTAACTTCTATAGCTTGAGGGTCCTTGAAAACTGAAAATGTACATAATTTGTGCTATTAACCGACGTTTTTCATTAAAATTCAAATGGAAATGTATTCTTATACGGATGTAAAAGGTGTTGAGCCAAAAAACAAAAATCTACAAAATTTACCAAACTTGAAGAAAAATGCCAGTTTCTTCAATTTCATTATTTTGACGAACGCCTGATTTCACCATGATGCCTCACATATTATATTTAGTTTGATCAATACATTGTCGTGTTATTGGTGGGTAAATAGAAACATTCTTCAATGACGTTCTTGCTGAAAATTGTCGTTGGCCTTCACTTCATATATACATGTACTTTATTTTATAGATACAATGTACATCAAAGTTGGGAAGATGGTGAATCTATCCCTGGGCAAATGATTAATTCATCAGTCTGTAGACGATGAATTCGCCTCTAAGCAGACGATAAATCCACTTTTGGGTAGACAATGAATCCACTTCAGAGCAGACCAAGGGAACGGTGAACCCATCTCTGAATTCACACCCAAAATTTAAAAAAAGAATTCAATAAGAAATCCGACAAGAACAAAAGATTTAACAAAGTCCTGCGATGGGAGATAATCTCAAGGCCTCAGGTCATGCAACAAGTCACAAGTCTCCCTCCCCTCCCTCTCCTCTCCCCCTCTC
>NW_004797658.1:508376-511115 GCF_000002075.1 Aplysia californica
CCTCTCCTCTGACACCCCCTTTAGACAAAACAATTTCCCCCCTCTATTCATTCCACGACGTCCCCCTCCGGTGATATGACATTTTTACTAACACGATATTTTTATCCTATTTCGAAACTAACGGAGTGTCCGCGTTTTATTTTAATACGGAGACATACCGGGGCTGTATCTTGGTGATGTATGGCTGCAGGAGCTGTTTATCTCCCCCTTTCCATCAGCGAGATCGGAAGGAAGACACATGTCTGTAATGCTGCTGTAGGCAAAATGAGGAATCAAATAAATAAATCAACGCTTAAACTCTGTAGGGGCAAGATGAGGAGCTGGAGATTAGAAGCGTCAGTAAACTGACAAGTTTCATCTCGCAAATATTGCTCGTGCGTCCGACACTGTGGGCACAGCACGGGGTGTCCGTCTGTGGTGTAGTGGTTAGGGGCTTCACTGTCGCACGCAAGAGACCCGAGTTCGACCCCCGAGTGAGGAGAAATATTTATCGAGTATCTCAGTCTTTCTGCTGGGATGTTGTATCCCTCTCAGCCCAGGTTGGCCCTGATAGCCAGGGTTGGAAACGGGCTTCCAACATGATCTGAAAAGATGATGAGTGCATAAAACGCACATGCACAACACTGATGATATTACAGCTGGAGCGATTGTCACACAAGATCAAAGACCAGTGCTTGCAAGCCTGGGCGATGTCACTCACTAGTGTGTGATTGAGTCATGTTGGTGGGCTGTGACAAACATTATTAAAATACCCCGCTCGGAAATACTCGTAGGTAGGCAGTACGGAAGTCTCAGCCTCTTATAGGTGGCAAAAGTGGGCGTTGGCTTTAAAAAGATCGCCAGGAACAGCACAAGACAAATGACGTGGGCTGCTGAAATAACAACCGAACTCATCTCTATCTGGAACAAATGTGAGATTCCAGAAGATTTGTCATGTCAGATTTAATAGCTTTGTCCAAAACGTCAGGTACCACAGAATGAGAGTGCGTATTCGTCAACCAACTGTGAAGAGGTTTAAGACCAGAGATATCTAAAACACATTCTGGTATTTTTCCATATGGCAGGTGCCCGAAGTGTTATCTTTACCCAAACAATGTTAAAGCTGCACAGACAGATCTATTTTTTGTGAGGAAATCAGGCGCATCGTTGTTTCCCCCCACATTTTACACTAACGCTGTTATGTGAAAGCCTTTTCATTTTCCTCCAAACCACAGATTTAATCTGTAGAATATACCTCAATATTTGAATTAAGCTCGTTTAGGCTAAAAAATGAGTGAAGCTCAAAGCTAAGAGAATTTGTGAGGACACTCTTACTCTTCTCTTCTACACATTTTGGGAACATATTTCAACTGAAATGATAGACAATGTTGAAAAAGAAAATTTAAAAATGTAAAAAATAAGATTTCAAATAAGACTTTCCTTTCATGTAGACGGAAAAGTACCAGAACTAGCATCTGTTCGGATGACCAGACATATTTTCGCTGGTTTCTTGGGTCATCAACTTAGTTAAGCTCCTCGAGCTACTTTTTAAAAGTTACTTACTCTCACAATCTATTCATTACTTGTAATGTATTGCTTTTACCTTGAACTTTCTGTTATTATGTTCGCTTTCGTTACCCAAATTTCTTTATTCTTCTGTGAGTAGCGTAGAAGTACTGGCGTCTCAGAATGTTTCAGAGGTATAGAAGTGGTACCGTATGGATCTTGGTTTAACACCCTTTTCAACACGAAGGGATTATTTAAAAGGCGGGATCTCCGAGTTTAACGTCCATCTCCGAAAATATCGTGGCAAATGTGAAATTCGCGGTAAGTACCTTTCTCAAGGAAACAACGTCGAACCGAGCTGAGGCTCGAACCCCCGAACCCGCAAACTCACGATTACGAGTCCGGTAACCTAACCACTTGGTCATCGACGCCACCCTACTTTCCGGAGTCGAGCTTCACCATTGTAAGCTTAAGATTTAGATGTGGGCGACTTTGCAAACCCTCGGAGAGCATGTCTCTGCTTCCCCATACTCTTTAGACTAAATCTGACATAAGCAGAGATATCTACTATCAAAGCACAACACCGCGGTCTTAAAGCTCTCCCCAAGTCTCGTGGTGCTACGAACACGTTCTTTTTTCCCCAGTCATAGAACAAGGAACCTTTCATACAGTCACACAAACACGTCACAAGTCATGTTGACCCACCAGGGCAGTCACCACCTGTGAAGTGCCAAGATCTGGGCTGCATACCATGCTTATATAATAATTATAAAAATGTATTTGTGACATAGACAAACACAAACAACTTTTCCTGGAGAGTGCATTACATTTCCACACCCACCCACCCCCCTCTTTCTCCCCCCCCCACGCCCACCCCCACCCCCAAGACCGACTTTGCTCAAGACAAAAATTCCAGTCAACGTTCCTGAATTGGTCTGTGCCACTGAAATGAAATGAAAAATTACAATACTTAAAGATAGTTTCAGTATCTACTGGTAAAAGACGTGACTCCAGCCCCGAAAAACAAAATCATTTCAATGACCACTAAAATATGATTTCTCAGAGTCTAGTGGCCAAACGCCTATACGATCGCTCACATGGATTTTCTGCCTTGGCCATGCAGTTGTTAGGGGAAATGAAAAAGCCGACAGATTGGCTGGTGAGGCCACCTTAGTTGACAATACAGTTCAACCAGATAGGGTTGAGATCCTGAAATGTCTCTCTCACCAGCTGATTGAGGAGGAAAAAAGATAG
>NW_004797658.1:513168-514498 GCF_000002075.1 Aplysia californica
ACACACACACACACACACACACACACACACACACACACCCACACTCACACTCACACATACACACCCACACACATACACACACACACCCATTTACTTCAAATAAATATTGTTCAAGCTCTGCCTATCAAAGGAAATTGTTCATTCCCCCCCTTCCTAACTAAATCCCAGTGATAAAAATAACACTTTTTAATTCATGTGAGAAGACACTCTAAACCACATTATTATTATGGAAACATTGTTTCATAGCGAATTAAAAAAATAAAAGTTTAAAAATAATTATTATTGATAAGCATGTCCTTTATAATTTATGCAGTTTAACGGAAGTCTCCTCTGTAAAATGTGTGTGCTTTATGCAATGTCAAAGAATGGTCTTAAACGCAGAATTTAATATCTACCTACCGACCTACGTATAGCTAGATCAGATAAAGTGTTGCAACATTGCTCCTGAACACTCCCCCCACCCACTCACCTGGCCCAACTGTCACCCGCCAGGATCTCAGGTCTACACGATCCTCAGCAGAATACATCGTACTTCAAAACAACGACTTCTTGACCCCACCCCTCCCTCTTCCTTTTCATCTCCATCCACCTCCTTCCTTCCTCCCGCCTCCCTCTATCTTATTATATCCCCCCTCCCTCCTCCTGTTATCTTATATCCACCCTCCTCCCTTTCCCTTCTTATATCCACTCTCCCCCCTCCCCTTCCTCCTCCTTCTCCTCCTTCTCCTCCTCCTCCTTCTCACCCTCTTCTTCCCACTCCGCCTCCTCCCCCTCGCCCTCCCCTCCCGTTTTCTTCAACATTCTTCTCTACCCTCACCTCCCGTCTCCCCCCTCCCATCCCCTCCCCCTCTT
Organism: Aplysia californica; assembly: GCF_000002075.1. NCBI lineage: Eukaryota > Metazoa > Mollusca > Gastropoda > Aplysiida > Aplysiidae > Aplysia > Aplysia californica. The sequence goes on from NW_004797658.1 coordinate 514,021, forward strand.
CTCAGCCCCTTCTTATCGCCAACCTCCTCCCACTCCCCTCGCCATTCACCTTCATCCTCCTCCCCCATCCCTTTTCCTCTCTTCCCTCCTCCGTCCACCCACCTTTACCTCCCAATAACCACACCCAAGACACACACATACATAGCTGGCCTCTCATTAGATTTGTGGAGTGAAACGATTTCAAATCTTTATAACTGACAATTACGGGGTTAAAAACTGCTGATGCGTGCTCTTTTTCTTCAAATCCTCACTGCAACACAATTGTGGCATTAAAGATGAAGACTGACTCAAACAACCAGTGAATGAAAATTTCCACGGTATAACACAAACAACCTCCAAGAATTCTCTTTTGCTGAGTATTTCGTCATCTCAAACAAATTATGTGGACTTTGCCCTTTCTTTGTGATGTTTTCAGTGTTCAGTGGCGTCTGTGGTGTAGTGGTTAGCGCCTTGTCATCGCACCATTCTCATTCAGGGG
>NW_004797658.1:514820-515831 GCF_000002075.1 Aplysia californica
GTGTGTGTGTATGTCTGTGCTCGCGCACCTGCGGAGGTTTTATGTTGGGGGGGGGGATATGTGCTGTACGAAAGTATGTTTGTTTTGCCATCATCCTCATCACTGCCTTTCTCACCCTGGATCAGGGTACAATGTACATGCATAAGCGCTTTCCAACTTTTCCCTATCCTGGGCTAGCCCCTTGATATCATTTCATGTCTCCCAACTTGTCAATACGCCATTCTCTGTGACTTTTCTCCCGGTTTCATTTGGCTTTTCCCCTTACCATGAAGATTCCAATCCAACACTTTCTTTTTTATGCAGTTGCCTGATTCCATATGAGTATGTTCGATCCATCGCCATGACCGCCTTCTTCCCACTTCATCTCTGACCGGGTTCTGCCTTGTTTTTCTTAACACTTCCTCGTTGGAGACACTGTCTGTCCATCTGATCCTTAGTAACTCGTTCAAGAAAACCTGGATCCTCTTAACACAAGTCTAAGATGTTTTCCATGTCTCACATCCAAACAACACGACTGACTTATCATTTGACTTGAAAATCATCAGTTTCTTTCGGAACAAGACGTCACTGGTCCTCCCAATCCTATTCAAAGATATGATCGAAAGCTGCATGCGCCTTTCCGAATGGGATTTGGTTCCAGCACATGGTCCTCCCTGTCTGCCAATTATGCTCCTCAAGATAACAGAAGGATCCAACGTCTATCCGTGTATTTCCTTCTTGTGTGACTTGTTCTTTTCGTAGTGCACCGTCTTACTTAGGACCTCTGACTTTCTGGGGTGTTTCCTTAGCCCAACAGACTCCTATAGTACTTACAATAGTGATAAGTTTTTAAAGACTGGGTTTCGCATGCATCAGATGTCGTGGTTGTGCGACAGAAGCGAAAAGTCTGTATTGTCTCAGTCCCTTTGTCTGTGTCTTGTTCGGAGTTTCACAAGATATCATTTCATCTACAGGGTAAGGTCGTCGCACTTTAATTACAACCCCTTAACCCACTTTTTAAATCCCTACTCG
>NW_004797658.1:517275-522545 GCF_000002075.1 Aplysia californica
CGAGCTTATCTGTAAGTAGAAAAAAACATATCTGTTGCCAGGTGTGCACAAAGGCTAGGCAAGACACAGGAAAACACAGAGGGCGGGCCGCACAAAGACCCTTCCTACATCAGACAGCTCAGTGCAACTAGCCTGTGCGAGAAGTCAGCGAGTCTTGCATCGAGGTCTGAGTCAAGTCGAGGCCGCACAAGACCCGGATTTGAACCGCGGCCATCAAGAAGTGCACAGACAAGAGCACGTCGTTTCATGACTGATGTGTGTTGTGAAGTGACAACGGTGTGCTTATTGTTTACGATCCTCTATGCGTTGAATCAACCGTGTTGTGTTTAGAATAGACAAGTTGTGCTCCAAAATATAGACAATAAATGATAATAATTGTCTTCTTCTATAGTCGAAATTGTCAAAGACGCCCATCCGTAGTCGAGAAAAAAAGTGGTCGTCTGAGACAGGTGGACTTCATACACATTGTTAACAGTATTATTTTTCTGAACTCCTCACTTTTCACCCACCGGACCTCAGTGACTTTTGACCTTTCACCCAGAGCGACCCGGGCAGCATAGAAGAGGAGAGGAGACAAATTCCCCCCCCCCTCCTTTTCCCCCCCGATCCACCCACCGCCCGCCCCCCGTCCAGTATGAAGAGCCTGGTGTACGTCCACAAGAGGGGCAACGCCCCCTGCCTGCTGACCGCCCTCCTGTTGGTGGCTGCCGGGGCCTTCCTCACGCTCTTCTCGCTGGGCTTCAACACCGCCAGACACTCAGGTGGGGTCCTTTTGGAGAGGTTTGTTTCTGTTTTGTTTTGTTTTGTTATTGCGTTTTTTGCATGGTTTTTTTCGGTTTTGTTTTGTTTTTGTTTTTGTTTTTGTTTTTGTTTTTGTATTTGGTTTGATGTTGTTGTTGTTGTTGTTGTTGTTTGTTTGTTTGTTTATTGTTGTTGTTGTTGTTGTCTTGGGGGGGGGGGGTGGAGTTCCTCTGTCTTATTTTTTTAGGACGCTTGATGTTAGTTAAGTATACGAATTTAGGCTCTTATAACCTTATTACTTTATTTAAGGTGCGAGAACTCCAAATTTAAAGTCTGCCTCCTACATAACCCAGCCACTGACTCGAGATCATACACTCTCACACACTTGTGTATCATTTACGTACACTGTGTATAGCTTTCTATTGTGGACTTTTATAAATATAGAATTTCTAAAGTAGACCTTTATGTTATTGGACTTTTATATTACTAGACTTCCATATCAACTCTCCACCTAAGCCCACGTGGGACGCTCGCTGATAAAAACAATCAGGAAAAGACAAATGTAGTTTTTGGGCCAAGTGAATAGACATAGAGGTCTTAGACATCTAGCTCGCACTTGCAATATTGAAGGCAAACAAGCCAGAGGTAAGCCCAGAGCAACTTACTTTTTAAAGATACCTAAACAGGTGGGTAACGGAGAAAGATCAGGGTAACGTAGATTTTTTAAAAAGAGTATCCGAGCAAAGGAATGAATGGAAAACCATGATCGCCGAAGTCTGCCGCAGATCTGGTACTTGATGACGATGATCAGCTCTCCTCGACTATGGGTGGCGGTCTCAAATAATTTCGACTCTATTCCAGAACACACTCAGCGCCGGACACAGACAGACGATCTGACGTCATACTATGCGTCACACAAGGCGTACAGCGGCGGCGATGAAGTCAGAAAAAACCTGGTGGCCGAGTGCACCGAAGAGACGTGTCGGCCGCCCGCCTGCGTCTGTGCCAGGACCTCCCACCCGGGAAGTTTCCCGCTCCGCGAGGTTCCCATGATGGTCATGCTGTCCTTTGATGACCACGTCAACAACCTCAACTTCCACCACGTGCAGGTAATAATAAATGATGATAAGCAGTCTTTAAGTTGCCCATATCCATACTTAGCAGCAAGCTCTATGCGATATAAAAGGGCAATATATGTACATATATATATATATATATATATATATATTTTTTTTTTTTAAATTTTAAAAATATATATATAATATGTAGGTTGTCCTATATTGCCGAAGATGACGATGAATCCTGCTGCTCATCTGTGGACGCGCATGTGACTGTGCAATCCGATCCTGGATGAACAATGTCTGTTGCAGTGGGGACACTGGAATGTAGTGGTTATGGTGGTTTGCTTATGTCTCCTCTCTCTTCTGATAGTCAGCTTCTCCCTGTAGTTTGTATCGCTGTTTCTGCTGGCAATACGGACGGCCCTGCGCCTGGCGTTCCTTTCGAGGACAGTTCTTTCGAGTTCTTTGGGGGTTACTTATAGTGTGGATGATGAAGATGGTGATGAGCTGTAGGATGAACCTGTGCGTGACTTTGTTTAAAGTGAAGCTGTCGTTGCCCGGTGGCAGTCCCACTCTCTCGGCCTAGGAACTAGGAAGCCTTTACCCAGTGACACGGAGACCGTTACGTCTGGAGACAGCCAGGCTGCAGTGGATGGCCAGGACCTCTTTGGTGCCTTGTCAATGCCCTTATGCGCTCCACAGCACTTGCTGGTACCGCCTTCAAAACCATTGGATCTTCTGTTGATCTCATCCGCTTAATCCGCCGGAAACCAGTCTTCACATGCTAGGGTAGGCAAACCCTAAAGAAAAATCACCGAGGGTTAGGACCCGTCGGCTACCCTCACAAGGTCTAGCCTGCCAGTTGAAGCAGTTGCCCGTGGTATAGCCGCTGACGCATGCTAACAGCTTCGGGGAGCCACAAGTGAGAGTTGCGTGCCCGGTGGGATCCAAAGCGTGAGAGCCACTCGGAGGTGCGACTGCCCCCTGTCAGAAGTACTACCCCTCTCAGTACACGCCATATACATCACACTCAACACCCATTTCTATTGGATATAGATATGCGATATATATTGCTTATTTTGTGCAGGGCATATACTACACTCAACAGCAAGCTATATGCGCTTTACAATCTATATTTTGACATTTATTACCTCGGAAGACTCTTAAACACTCAGTTGCATTAAAGTACTCAACCCAACCCCGCAGCCCATACCTCGAATTAAAATAAGAACCACCAAAACCATCAAAAGCAAGCCCCCCCCCTTTTAAAAAAATGTTTCGTTGTTATATGAGTTTCACGGCAACAACACACTTAGTTCATATAAGTGCCGAAGGTTAGAGGTGTTAGAGAGAGTCATCATTCAGTGCCAGATCTGCGACAGACATCGGTGATCATAGTTCTCCATCCATTCCTCCGCTCGGATGTTCTTAAAAAAGCTACGTTTCCCTGATCTGTTCCCGTTACCCATTTGTTTAGGTTCCCTAAGCAGGTTGCTCTTGGCCTACCCCTACCTCGTTTGCCTTCGATTTTGCCAGTGATAACTAGATGTTCTAGACCTTTATGTCTATTCAGATGTCCCAAAAACTGCATTTGTCGTTTTCTGATTGTTTTTAACAATGAGCGTCCCACGTGGGCCTCATCAAGCACTACCTCATTTGATCTCTTTTCCTTCCATGATAGTCTCAGCAGTATCCTAAGAAACCACATATTTTCAGTTGCTTCTATTTTATTTTTACTGTCTTTAGTGATTGTCGAGCATTCACAGCCATATAAAAGGGTTGACCATACATAACATTTCAGAACTTTTATTTTGGTAGTCATTGAGATGTTTCTATTTTTCAGGATTGGGCTCATAGTACTGAAACTAGCCTTAGCCATCGCAATTCTCCGTTTTATTTCTGTGAAACATTTGGTATCAGATGTTATTATATACCCTAGATCTTTAAACTGTTGGACTTGTTTTATCTTTTTGTCTTTGCTAATGAGGTTATAAATAAGATTTGCTCCTTTTTTTGGATATTACCCTGTATTCTGTTTTCTTTACATTCAACATCGGTCCTTTACGTTACTTTCTGTTACAACAGTATCGAGGAGCGATTGAAGGTCCTTTTCTGAGTCTGCTATTAAAACTGTGTCATCGGCATATCTAATATTCTTAATATTCTCGTCTATTCACTTTGAGACCTGGACATTCTTCTATGTTTCAAAGGATTTCTTCACTGTATATCTTAAAGAGGTCTCTTTACATAACACGTCATCCTTGCCGCACTCCTCTTCTAATCTGCTTATATTCACTGTATTCTCCATTAATTCGTACAACAGCGTTTTGGTCCCAATACAAATTCTTGACAATTCTTAGATCTTTTCCATCTATGTCTAGCTTTGGGAGTATTTTAAATAGCTCATCATGCCTACCTTTATGGAACGCCTTTGAATAATCTATGAAGCACATGTATAGATCTTTCTGTGCTTCCATGCATCTTTCCATTAACATTGAATATAGCATTTTTGGTGTCCTTGTAAGTCAGGAATAAAGCCGAATTGTGTTTTTAGATGTCTTAGACTTTTTCTCAACCTTCCCATAAGTATTCGAAGCAATACTCTTGTATAATGTAAAATTTTGCTACAGAGCGTACCATATAAAACAGGCGAGATTACCATATAAAATAGGCGAGATTACGACAATAGTTGTTTGGATAACAAAGAAGGAGCAATAATTACACCAGAGCATCCGCCAACCACCAACGTAGATATCACTATAATAAGTAATAAACGACATTTTATAGCGCAAATTCCAAGCCCTATCATTATCTCTTCTCGATTTCTTTTTTTTTTTTTTTTTAACGGGTATATCTATTATTAAAAGTGAGGCAGATGAAAAGGCTTTAAGATTATATCATTATCTCCACCTCACCTCACCCTCTTCAATTCCCTCCGCCTCCTCCTCCTTCACTTCTTCGTCACCCATCTCACCTCCTCACTCACCCCCTCCCCTCCCCTCCCTCCACTCCCAGTCCCTCTTGGACCGTCGGTGGAAGAACCCCAACAAATGTCCAGCGACCTTCACCTTCTTCAGCTGTGACGTAGCCACTAACTACAGCTATGTGAGGAAACTGCACACATTAGGTGAGTCAGTGTGTGTGTGTGTGTGTGTGTGTATGTGTGTGTGTGTGTGTGTGTGTGTGTGTGTGTGTGTACGTGTGTATGTGTACGTATGTGAGTGTGTGCATGTGTGCGTGTGTGTGTGTGTGCATGATTGTGTACGTGCATGTCTACATCCTGAGTGATAAGAATCTTCGTTTTATTTAATGTGTTCGAGTTTAACGCCCCTATCAACACCATAAGGTTATTTCACAGACAGGACCTCCGAATCTAATGTGAGTCTCCGATAAAACCGTGTCAAATGGGCTGAAAGCCTTGAGAACTGAAAAAAGACGAAAACAAACACAACAACACCCCCCGCCCCC
>NW_004797658.1:523815-525557 GCF_000002075.1 Aplysia californica
TAATAATAATAATAGTTAATAATAATAACAGCATTTATATAGCGCATACCCATGCTCAACGGCATGCTTTATTCGAGTTTCAACTGAACACTTTTATTACCCCAGCAGACATCTTGCTTTTATAAATAGCCAAATACTCATTCACACTTGGGTGAAATGATGAAAATGTGTGTAAATCATCAGCTTTCCGAAGGACGCAACATCGGGTACCTGATGGGGTTCAAGCCCAGCTTACGGTTGAGAGTCTGAGAACCTAACCACTAGATCTCTGACGTAATGACCCTTTGTTCGGAATGGGGGTTGGGGGTGGGGGTGGTGGTGGTTGGGATTTAACAGTTATTAAATTACTTCCGCGATGGCATTAATTAACGGCCGTGATATTTGCCAATGCGACAGGTCTCTCATGACATGTGTTTACTTTTCTCCTGTCACCTTCTACAAATGTACTACATTATGTACATATATTGTATTATTATTTTACAATCGGCGTCGGTGGTGTAGTAGTTATGCGCTTGGCTGTCGCACGCAGAAGACCCGAGTTCGATTCCTGAGTGTGGAGAATCTGTGTAGAGTATCTCGGTCTTTCTTCTGAGACGTTTGTATCCCTCTTAGTCCGGGTTGAGCCTGGCAGGCATGGTCGAATCCCGCCTCGTAAATGGTCTAAATTGTGTCGCTGTTGACATAAAAAAGGCAACCCCAAAAATACACTTAGAAAAAGATAGCGTAATAATGTTAATACCAACTTCCGTGTTAGTTTTTTTCACATTTCATTGGAAGGGGTTGGGGGGTGGAGGAGGGAGTCAAATGTCGGAGGGTGCAAATTTATTATTGACGGGTAAAAAATAACCCCAGGGTACTTAATCACACATCGAGATTTACATAACGAAGGAGGTGTGGTGACAATTCGGCCACCTCCCTCGTGATAAACAAACAGTGTCACTTTCATTTGCTCGGCGTGCACTCATGGAAACACTGATGCAGTGGTGTAGGGGTTAGGCGCTTTGCTGTCGCACACAGGAGGCCCGAGTTCTATTCCTTAGTGGAGAGAAAATTGTCATCGTGTATGTCGGCCTTTCTGTTGGGATGTTGCATCCTTCTCATCCTAGGATAGCCTTGGCAGGCAGGTTGGAATATTGCCTCCTAAATGGTGTAAATTGCGTCAACGGAGACCTAAAAACACCTAAATTAAAGCAAAGCAGAAACAAACAAATAAACAAATAGCCCCTCCCAACAACCCCCCCCTCCTTCCCAACCACATGGATATTTTGTTAAGCTCAATGCACGTTTATTGAATTGAAAGGTCGGTTTGTGGGCCAGCGCTTTGCCCGACTTAGAGCAATAGAGCTGGTATTCTTCACGATTTTGTTGGTGAATGTTGATGGCGGGTGGAGGGGCGGCAGGCGTTCGAATGATGTCGGATATATTATGTTGGATAGATGTTAGGAAGATATCGATAAGGTAAGGTAGTTGTCAGGAAGGTGTCGAGTAGGTGGGTAATTGTCGGGCATAATATGTTGGGTAGATGTCGTGGTAGATGACGGGTAGATGTTGGGCACATAACGGAGAGATCTTGGGTAGCTTCCGAGAAGGTTGAATAGACGTCGGGCAAATGTCGGGTCGATGCTGGATACATGTTAGGCATGTGCTGGGTAGATGGGTAAATGTTGGGTAGATTTAGAGAAGGTTGGGTATATGTTGAGAAGGTGTCGGGTAGGTGTAGGGTTCAAGTCAGGTATATATAT
>NW_004797658.1:528394-530629 GCF_000002075.1 Aplysia californica
TCAAACACTCTCTCCCCTTTCCATTCTACCAGCATTTAATCAAATACACACATACTCACGTCCACACACACACACCCACACACACACCCACACACACACACACACATACACACACACTCATACAAACACACACACTCTCTCTCTCTCTCTCTCTCTCTCTCACACACACACACACACACACACACACACACACACACACACACACACACACACACAAACACACAAACTGACTCTCTATCTATCTATCTATCTATCTATCTATCTATCTATCTATCTATCTATCTATCTATCTATCTATCTATCTGTCTGTCTTTCCTTCTCTCCATACATACTGCAAATAATATTATACACATGTTTACACAAACACACACACACACACACCCAAACAACAACAACAACAACAAAACAACCGACAACCGCACAATCAAGACTGGACCATATCACTAGGATCGGCCCCACATATTCCACAAACCTCCACCCAACTCCCCCACTTCCCCTAACTCATAAATCTCCATTTACCCCACTCCCACCTGACGCCCCACCCCTACCTACCCCCACTCCAACCTACCCCACTAACACTTACCTTTCCCCCACAACCTCTCCTCCAGGTACCCCTCAACCTGTACGACTGTTTCAACGGTAAGGGTGGTTACTTCATGCTGGACCAGTGCCCCATGAGAAACAACACACACGAGATACTGGGGTATCTGTGGAGGCATTTTGCCTACCACTACCGCAGCAGGTGAACCTTTTCTTAATTTCTCTCATCTCATCTCATCTCATCTCATCTCATCCCATCTCATCTCTGCTCCTCTAATTTCATCCCATCTCATCTCATCTCATCTCCTCTCATCTAATCTCTCCTCATCTCACTTCACCTCACCTCAGCTCACCTCAGCTCACCTCAGCTCACCTCAGCTCACCTCAGCTCTCCTCAGCTCACCTCATCTGATCTGATCTCAACTCACCACCTTCCACCTTCGTAAGATAGATTAGACAATACAAACTTTATTGACCTCAATTCACCTCACCTCATCATATCATCTTATCTCACCTCACTACCTCCCCTCCCATAAAGAGCCTCCATGGGTCTGTTCGTGCTCGTGAGCAGACTTGTATTGTGATGTTAACTAACCTCATATCGTGACGTAAGTCTCATATCGTGACTTTATTCTCCTATAGTGACTTTAGCTTTCTATCGGGACGTTAGCCCCATATCGTAACATTCGTCTCTTGTGATATTGTGACGCTAGCCTCATATCGTAACATTTACTCATTATCGTCTCACTAATTTCATATCTAATTTCATACTCTCCCCCTCCCCCTAACCCATTCACACCCCCAGAGCCCCCATGGGTCTATTCATGCACGTGAACTGGTTCAACCTGAACTCTGCCAGCCATGAGGCGCTGACCACCTTCCTTGACCAACTGTCAATCATGCCAGAGGTGTGGCTACTCTCTGTGTCACAGGTGATCCAGTGGATAGAGCAACCCACGCCCATCTCCGAGCTCAAACGATTCAAACCCTGGGGCTGTTAGCTTACCTCTGACCCTCTGTTTGTTACAGTTTGTTTCCTTTTTGTTGGCTTGTCCTTCTTGTTGTTTATGTCAATATGTTGTTATTGTTGTTGCTGCTGTTGTTGTTGTTGTTGTTTTTGTTATTGTTGTTGTTGTTTTGTAGTTTTAGTTGTTATTGTTGTTGCTGTTGCTTATGCCGACATGTCGTTGTTATTGTTGTTGCTATTGTTGTTGCTATTATTGTTGTTATTATTGTTGTTGTTGTTGTTGTTGTTGTTGTTGTTGTTGTTGTTGTTGTTGTCGTCGTCGCAGTTCATGCTTAAACTGACAGTTGCTTTATTTATGGATTGTATTGATTATGCTCCTATGTTGTCATTGTCGTTTTAATTTTTCATGCTGATATGCTAGCTAATTATTGTTGTCATTATTTCTAATGATGTGTTGAGAATATGTTGTTGTTTATCATATTTAATTTGTTGCAACCATTCACTGTTGTTGTTAGGGCTACCAAGATTTTGTACGTCACGTACTCTTGTTATGTTATGTTATGTTATGTTATGTTATTTATTTATTTATTATGTCTTTATATTACTATTTTTACTGGAGGTATTACCAATGCATTTATATCTAGTTTGGGTTATATTGATGGAGGACAATACATGTATGTGGTGAGCCTGGTGCCGAAATTTTTTTCAGGGCAAAAGAAGGCAAAAGC
>NW_004797658.1:531877-535089 GCF_000002075.1 Aplysia californica
GGGGGGGTGTGAGTGTTTGTGTATGTATGTACGTTCTGTGAGTGTTTGGGTGTATTGTGTACGTATTTTGTTGACGTTGAGTTAACTTTTGGTAAGAGCTTTACGGCACTTACAACTACAAATAGGTCATGTAAGTGCTGAAAATAAAAGGTGTTACTTGAGAGTAACATACAAAGAAAAGGAAAGAAAAGGGGGAGGAGGAGGAGGAGAAGGAGGTGGTGGTGGTGGAGAGATAAGAGTTATACAAGTAACAAGTTTGATAGGAAAGAAGGAGTAAACAACTCAGGAACACCGGCTACCACCTGCATTGAGGGGAAAATAAAATACAAACAGGAAATGACACATACATATAAATTATCGTCCTGACGTGCAAGATTTTTTTGGGAGTAAAATGAACATCATGCCCTCAACGACAAGGGACAGCGTCTGTGGTGTAGCGGTTAGACGCCACGCTGTTGCACCCAAGAAACCCGAGTTCGATCCTAGAGTGAGGAGAAATTTTTAATAATATTTTGATTTTACTGCTGGGACTGGATGTTGTGTTTCTCTCAGTTCAGCCAGGGCTGGTCCCGACTAGCAGGGTCGGATGCCTGCTTTGTGGACGATCTAAATGGTGTCAATGGGAACGTAAAATACACCTACATAAAAAAGCAACAACCGACGGTGTCATCTGTAGGTCAAACATGGAATGACGGGTGAGTGTTTGGCAGGTGCCCTTGTGTAGTTTGCTTCTTCTTTCCTATTCAAATATCTTTCTTCCTTTAAATTTCTCCTCCTTCTCTTCTTCGCGTGTAACTATGACCTATTTGTATTGCAAGTGTCGTAAAGCTCTTACTAAAACTAGAAATAAACGGACTGTCATGTCGTAAACGACGGTGCTACTCTGCCACAAACATCGGATGTAGACACAAGACCAAATCATTCTTTTAAATTATTCAGGTAAGTATTGGGGGGGGGGGTTAATGCTTCTATCGACGATACAATAAGGCTTCATAAGAGGTGGGACCTCTGAGTTTAACGTCCGTCTCCAATAGGACCGAAAACCAAATGTGTTGAGACCTTTGGAAACGTTATCAAACAACCCGCATTCAAGAACGCCCGGTCTGGGTTTCGAACCAGGGCCATCCGCTTTGTATTCCTGCACGATAGCAACTGAGCTGACGGAGCGCCTTTGTTATTCAGGATGGCCAGATGTGACCCCCAACCTCGATGTATCATCGAGAGTCAAAGACACGCCAATGTCTGCAATATGAAGCATGTGAACCAAAAAAAACAAGCAAACTATTAAATGCACAACAAACAAACAAACAAACAAATAAACCAACAAACAAACATACCAACAACAAACCCAACAACAACAACAACAACAACAACAATAAAACAACAACAACAGCAAAATGAATTCAATTCTCAACACAGGCAAAAGCTGCTAAACATTTTATTGTCTTCATAGAAAAAGTATGTCAAAAAACATTGTCAACAAATTGACAAAACGCTAGTACCTGTCTACTTCAAAAAATCATTTATTTGCACGTTATGTAAGAAAGAAAACAAATAAAGAAAGTACAAAAATGATTGGTAAAACAGGAGAGGGTAAAATTGCTGCTTTGGTTGGCAAACTTGTGTAGTGCATCGGTCTGTTTGCGGAACACGATAAGTGGTACAATGTTATTACACTGTTGGTTATTCTTACAATGGTGTTATGACACTGTGCGTTATTATAATGTTGTTATGACACGGTTATTACACACAGTTATGGCAGAGCTCTCAGTTTTTTGTGCGCAGGAAAACTCGCTGATCAATTCTCTCGGGTTACCCAACAAACAAGTAATGTTCTTCACTTCCCAGATTTACCCCCACCCTTCCATCCTTCTCCCTTCCTGCTACCCCCCCCCCCTTCCACGGCCTTCGTCCCTGCTCATCTTCTCAAATATCCCTGGCATAGCTGGAAACAGCGAAGGTCACGCTGTGATGACGTCTTGTCACCTGGGACAGTGTCAGAAAAGTGCGGGTTGGCAGCATTTATATATATATATCTCTACTATTTTATATTTTTGGTCACTTCCAAATTTTGGGTTCTTTAAAAGCTGCAAATCTACATTTCTAGCCCCTTTGATCAACGGTTTTCAGTAAAACCAACACATAAAATTTTAGTCGTTTTAATACTGCAGAAAAGTTGTTCAGCCAAAAGACAAAAAATCGATAAAAATTGCCTAACAGGCGGAAAAATATCTATTTCTTCCATTTCATTATTTTCACGAGCGTCTGATTTCACCACAGCGTCACACCCATAGGTGCAGTTTGTGACAGAGCAAAGCCTTGTTGTCGGGTAACCCTACCCGCCTTTCCCTGATGTCTCTGCTTAATCGACAAAAATTCTGTCACGAAGACAAGATGAACATGATGAGGAAAGAGGCCTGAAATGTTAGGTGAAAAAGTGAGAGACATGGTGGGTGATATCCCTTGTGACGCCGGAAGTTCTGTGGCGTCACCAGTTTGTGCGTGGCTTGAGCTGGGATGATAAACATGGCGATGTGAAGATGTGGAAGAATACGTGGCCGTCGTGAAACGCACAAAGGGGAGTAACTGTGTTGGTGTGTCAGCTGTATGTTGTACCCTGAGGGTTGTATATCGAGCGGAAAAATACTCAACACACAGTTTGAACATTAGTAGCTCAATAGGTCAAACGGTTTGAACAAAGTCGTGAAGAGAAATAAAGATCTTACACACAGACTCACGCACATTACTATGTCGTCATGGTTACCTCCTTGTCATACCAGATGTCGTTCTACATTTTAATATGAGGTTCTGGGTATTTTCTGGAAGCGAAGGCAAAGACTCACAGTTTCTCTATCGCTCCCCCCCCCCTCCCCTACCCCTTCACAAGGTCTTGTCTTACAGTGAGTCCAACCGGGCTAAATACTGTCCAGTGGGATTGGCGAAAATATTCAGGTGAGAGAAAAATTGGTGGAACGAAAGGAAATCTTATACAACAGAGTACAAGACAAGATATTGGACCTGATCAAAGAAAGAAACCTGCAGATAATAGGATGTGTCACGTGTCCAAGTTGACTTTATTCACTTTTAAGATGAGCCACGATGGAAAGGCAAAACTGTCATTATTCTTATTAAATAATAATGCTTGTTTGGGTTTGGGGGGAGAAAGGGGGATAGAAGGAATAAAGACTCGAAACATTGCACTGGTGAGGGGT
>NW_004797658.1:535189-537828 GCF_000002075.1 Aplysia californica
GGGGGGGAGGAGGAGCGTGTCTTCTGAGGGGATACAGACTCGAAACACTGAGCTGAGAAAAGGCAATCTCCGAGATGACCAACTGTGGAAACTTTACAAGTACAAAGACAAATTTCGTGTGAGCAAACGTTGAAATAACTACATTATATTATATTATGTGAACGCCATTGGACGTAACTAATGAAGTCATGAGATGAAGTAGAATGTATTAGTTGAGAGGATGATTTGGACATTTAAATAGTGGTGTAGTTCTACATCTGAGGACAAAGGAATGTCTTTAGCTCCCAAACTACAATGGCGTGTTTTTGAAACAGTTGGTGACAGATATATAGGTGGGCAGGCAGACGCCAGGATATCATCTGCTCAAGTTTTTACGTCAGCAGCTCAAGATCTGGGCCCCTGTTGTCTTGAACAAATCATGTGCGGCAGGTTTGCAAGGGCTGCTTCCATTTTCTTGAACTAGTTTCTATCTTGGCCCCTGTCAAAGGCAGAAATCGACAATGGAGAGAAAAGTTTGGTCACAAGTGAAGACAATGAGAGATTTAGGACAATGAGCTTGGTAAGGCACGTGGACTCTGGGGAGGGGGTAGGGGCAAGTAAATGATGAATATTACAAGATTAGTCATTACTACAAACATGACGTCAAAGCCTGGACACAAGAGAGAGGTCAGGGGTCAAGCAGCCATAGGCCACGACCTGTCCAGTACTGTATTAGTAAAAATGTTGCAAAGCAAATGACTGTACAGAAAATGTCTGACAAGATAACTTACTAGAGGGAAAACGGAGGAGAGGAAGACCACGCTGAAGGCACTATACTTCCCAGTTTATACTTGGACAGCCGAAAAAGACAAGTGTAAGTGGTCATTCTTTAGTGTCAGAAAGCGCGCGTTGTTTTTTGGCTTTGTTCAAAAAATAATAATACCGTTAACTCTCTCGTGGGACAAAAACGGAAGTACAATATTTGATCGCCTGCAAGATTGTTCGTCGTAGTATAACACCCTGAACATCTTCCTAGGACGCCTGAAGTGAAGTCACATGAACTATCACGTTTTCCACGTTCATTCGTGACGTCACTGGAGACATTGATAAACCAAACGATGCGATACCAGTAAATGTTCGACTTTTTCAAAGAAACATTTGTCCAAACTTAATCGTAGAGAATATCTTTGTAACACGTTCTTTCTGGTTCTCTTCGGTCAACTAGAGCCACTCTCGGCACAATATTATGTATCATGTAGTATTAGGGAGATCTCATCATGTTACAACCCCTGCTAGATCACCCAGACACAAACAGACGTGGTCCTCCTAACATGGGAATAAAGATATATTATGTGGAAGGATCTGACACATTGAAAACACGCGTCGCCCCCCACCCACCGAACGATACAATAAATAAAATCTCACATAAGTTAGTTAATTATTATCATTAAGGCATTACCTCTGATTCATTCCAGCACATTTCTGGGTTAAATAATACTGTAGAAATGTAAATAAATATAATCACAATCCGGGTGGTGCACCTAGCGCTCGAGATAGTCTGTCTCCCCGTCTGTCTGAGAACATAGTTTCCCTTCTACTTCATAGGCGCTGACTGATGGAGACACACGTGGATAGCCTCAATAATAAATATCGAACTGGTACACAGAGAGGTCGAAGGTTACACGCAGCACACGAAGCAGAAAGAAAGTCAATGTTACAGCAAACTCTGATGTATCTCTAGAGTAGTAGGAAGACAGGATTTCACTGATGAAAACAATATAATATATATGTACAGGTCGTGGTGGGCGTGTGGGAGTGGGTGGGTGTGGGGTGTGGGGTGGGTGTGTGAGTTTGGGGGTGGGTGTGTGGGACTGGTTGGGTGTGGGGTGTGGGGTAGGTGTGTGAGTTTGGGGGTGGGGTGGGTTGTGGGGCGAGGGGTGTGGGAGTGGGTGTGGTGGATGGGCTGTTTACTAGGCTGGCGGAACAACAGGACCGTACGAAATGAAGATGGCCAAGGTATCAGACCATTTGTCTGAGATAATGTTATTATACTTCCATGTTCACAGCTTCGCAATCGACAGGTAGACATTTAATCTATGTGAACATTGCGGTGCTGTTTTCTATGTAACCCACAGCTCTATAACTCGATGTGTTAGAAGCCGAAGTAGGAGCCAAGACTATGTACTTTTAAGTACAAAAGTGAAAACGAATCTGAAACTTTAAACACATTTTTTCAGTTAATGCTTTTTATCTTCAAATTCTAGACTTAATTTTACCATTACTTTTGGTCTAGAATACACAACCTCGACATCCAAAGAGCTGAATACCAAGGCGAGTTCCGCAATGAGATGCTAGCGAAAAAAACCCAACAAAAATGTCCAGACCACTACACATTCCCATTTATTGCAGTGTGCCGCAGAAATCGTCAAAACTGTTCTCTCCTCTCATGATTTAGAAATAATTGTTACGTGGTGTACAGTACTGAAAGAGTTCTCTCCCCAAAGTAATATGTTATATAAATATATAATATGAAGAGGAAAAGGAGTCCAAAATGGCCGACATTTAAGCCATATCCGGTAGTTTGGCCAGCGGAATAGAGATAATGCTATTGTGCCCTCGTGGGCGGGGATTTGGGGCCATGTTGGGAAGGTGAGGGGGGG
>NW_004797658.1:537939-539078 GCF_000002075.1 Aplysia californica
GAGGGGAGGGGGCTTTTGGGGGTGTTTGTGTATGGGGTTGGGGTGGTTAGGAGAAACAACAAAGGTCAATGTTAACAAATCGAGATATTGCTAGAGCTAGTAAAAGATGGATGTTTTTGTACAGGGGTCTGTCAAACAGAACAAGATCATCAAGCATGTAGAGAGACTAGTAAACGATAAAATTGGCAAAAAAATAACTTAGGTTATATTTGGATATGCTGTCGTTCAGATAACAGTAAAACAAGATTTATCCGAGGACAGCACATCAAGTCATGTATGACGTCATAAACCAAAGAGAAAAATAAACATTTTCAGGGGAAAAAAACAAGATAAATTGGTCCGTTCCATTTCGGTGACGATGAGAAGGTGAGGCGATAAAAAGATGAAATGATCGGAATTTTAAAGCATTTTTGTGGGTTGTGCAACACAAGATTAGTGTCGACCAAGTTTAAAAAAACAAAACATCCACAAACATGGAAAATAAAAATCTTCAAATCAAGTTCCAGTATTGATAGAAACGTCACAGCAAACGTTATTTTGCATAGTTGTTATGGTCGTGTAGAACAAGGCACAAATCTCAAATCTTTGTACAATAAAACATTCACACATGGCGTTTCAATGAAAGGTGCTAGAATCCTTCCAAAACCAAAAAAACACAAAAAAAACACACAAAAAACCCAACAACAAAAAACAAAAAAACCCAACAACAAACAAACAAAAGTCCTTTTAAAAACACAAACAATCAACAACAACAAAAACCCACACCAAATTAAAAAAAAATATTGTATATAAATTAGAAATGGCATTTGATATCTGTACCAAAGCTAACAAAACAGTTTGGCTACTATCCTGTAACTTTGGACGGAAACAAATCGTTATCAGCTTTGCCACCATGACCTTTGAACCTGACAATACGGCCACAGTGACCTTGTCACTTTGAGTATTACAATTAACCCTTTTAGGCCAGGCCTGCTTGGACCCCTGTTTTGAACATAGGACCCTATTTCAAGCCTGGTAGAGCAGGGGTTAATTCAGATAGGAACAAAGAGAATCATCGGTTATCTGCTCGCCAGGAGAGGGCGTATGTACAGTAGACGTGTGCTGAAACGTAATAACAATAACAATAGTAATAATAATAA
>NW_004797658.1:539178-540605 GCF_000002075.1 Aplysia californica
ATAATAATAATAATAATAATAATAACAAAGGACATGAATTGCATAGAGCAAATTTCAGCACACCAGTAAGCTATGTGCGCTTTTGAATCTACCGTATATCATTATTACCCAGTAGACTTGACAACATTTTGAAACACTCTCAGCTTCCAGGCAAGCTGGCAATTACACACAGACTGGACATTTGACGTGGTCAGACAAAATAAGACTGTCCGTGAGTGGACAGTCCATGCGTGTCTGAACTTACATATTCTGAATTCGTATTTCTTGCTCCCGTGTGTGGGGGGCGTCTGTACATGATATCCATTCGCCATGGTTTCTTCGTCCTCAAAATATGTCTTTACCAACTCGTCTATTTGTCAACCAGTGTCAATATCAACACGTCTATTTGTCAACACTTGTCATTATGCTTAAGCACGTCTTTTTGTCAACAGGCATCAAAATCAATGCTCATAATTAATTTTCGATTCGTGACATTATCTTCCCAAAGAGTATTGACATGAAACAACAACAACAACAACAACAAAAAAGAAGAACAAGAACAAAAACGAAAACGAAAACAAATCTCCGTGTTCTGTCAGTGAGGACTAATGTCCAAGGCCACTGACACCAAAGGTCACTGTCAAGTGAAATCATCAACAATAGCAAAGGTCAGCGCAATTTCCGGACAGCTGACCGATATATCTCGGACACAGCTCTTCGTTTGTTAGTGGTTAGTATGTTGCTTATTGAAGGCTCTACGTCTACATAACCTGGGACTCAGCAAACATCCGCGCGAGATACGTCATACTTAGGTCTACTTAACTCGAGATACGTCATACTTAGCAAACGTCCACTCGAAATAAGTCATACATTTGTACTTAGTAATCGTAACTCGACAAACGCTATACTTATCAAACGTCTACTTAACTCGAAATCAGATACGAACTACTAAGCAAACGTCCTTGTAACTATGTAACTCAATATATGAGCACTAA
Source organism: Aplysia californica (assembly GCF_000002075.1). Classification (NCBI taxonomy): domain Eukaryota; kingdom Metazoa; phylum Mollusca; class Gastropoda; order Aplysiida; family Aplysiidae; genus Aplysia; species Aplysia californica. The sequence goes on from NW_004797658.1 coordinate 540,153, forward strand.
CACAGTGTCTACCAAAGCCGAGAAAAGAGCATAAGCATAATGCCTACTTAACTCGAGATATGACAGACTCGGCAGACGTCTACTTAACCCGAGGTATGAGCTAATAACATAATGTCTACTGTTTACTTAACTCGAGATAAGAACTATGTATAAAACATCTACTTAACTCGAGATAAGAGCTATTAATATAACGTCTTCTTTACTCGAGATAAGAGCTATTAAAAAAACGTCTGCTTAACTCGAGATAAGAGCTATTAATATAATGTCTACTTAACTCGAGCTACCACATACTTCGTATTCGTCCAAGAAACTCGAGATATGAGCTACTTTGAACGAGAAATAAGTTATTGAGTGAGTATTTACACGATGCCATTAGCAAAATAGGACGCACACTTGGCTCTGGGACCCAAATCTTCTTGAAAAAAAAAGTTTTAGCGAATTTGAGGAGGGAAG
>NW_004797658.1:542457-545436 GCF_000002075.1 Aplysia californica
GAAGGGGGACTCGGGGTTTGGAGATTTTGGGGTTTCGGGGTATGGGGAAGGGGGGACGTCTAGATGTAAGGGGGATGGAGGTCAAGGTGTTTGGGGGTCTGGAAGTCTGGAAATCCTAAACCTCAATCCCTCTCTCCCTCCCTTCCCCTCCCCCTCTCTCTGTCCTCTATCTCCATCATCCGTCCCGTCGTCTCTCTACCCTCCCTTCTGTCTCATGTCCCCCTCCCTCTCCTCCTACCCCTCTCTCCTCTCTATGTCCTAAGCCTCTGCACCTCTCCCTCTCTGCTCTTCTCCCTCTCTCCATCTCCTTATCTCCCTCTCCCTCTGTCTATGTCCTAAACCTCTGTCCCCTCATACAAGAGCTCTCCTCGTGCTTGTAGAGATAACTCTTGAGAGCGAAAGCCTTCCCACATCGGCCACAGACATACGGTTTGTCCGTGGAGTGTGTCTGGATGTGCGCGCGCAGGTTGGACTTGTCAGCAAACGACTTGCCACACTGCGGACAGCCGAACGGTTTCTCGCCCGTGTGAGTGCGGATGTGACCTTGAAGGAGCCAAGGTCGGCTGAACTTCTTCCCGCAGTGCGGGCACTCGCAGCCCTGGTTGTGCGTGCGTACGTGCATGCTGTAGGCCGGCATGCTCACGTAGACTTTGTCACAGTGCGGGCATTTTCTCGCCTTTTTGTCACACACGCTGCGGTGTGTCTGCCGATGACGCGCCAGGTTGCTGGAAGTGCTGTACCGCTTGCCACACTCTGCGCATGCGTACGGGTCCACGCCTGGTTTCCGGGATGAGGAGAAGAGAAGCTGGCTGAGCGCGGACTTTCGGTCTTGTCCGACAGTCAGAGAGGTGGTGGGGGTGGAGGCTGGGGCGGTCAGGGGGTTCTGTGAAGACACAGTGGTCAGCTGGTCATCTTCGGGGTGGGAGAGGTCGTCCGGCTCTGCTGACCTGGACGTCTGCTGAAGCTGGTCTGTCAGTGTCTGGAGCGGGGAGACTTTTCTGTGAGGGTCAAGGGTTAACTCCAGAAGGTAAGGTGGGTCGAACACCAGGGTGGCAGGGGCGGGGCTTGGATGAGTGGGGGCGGAGCTTGGGTGGATGGGGGCGGAGTTTGCGAGGGTAGGGGCGGGGCTTAGGTGGGTGAACTTAGTGGGGAAATGTTGGGTGTGTGGGGGAGATGGGGGCAGTGCGGGAGGGTTGCTGGCCGTGAGATCTGTGTGGTCAGTGTGGTCAGTGGTGTGAGAGGCCTGGTGGTCAGTAGGGTCATCTGGTCCCGGATGTGTGTCTAGATTGACCAGCTCTTGTTTGGGAGAGAAGGGATGAGGATGGGGGTGGTGGTGGTGATGGTGGTGGTGGTGGCTGCTCTGAGAGGCGGAGGTGGTAGAGGGGGTCACGGTCATGCTGTGGGTCACGTGGGGGTCATCTCGTGAGCCGGACATCTTGGCCCCGTACTGCGGAGAAGCTAGCAGGTACTTGAGCTTGGGGTGGTAGGCGATTCTCCTTTCCAGCTGGGCGGTGGTGGTGGAGCTACTGGTTGGGGTCACGATGTCATGTGGGCTCAGCTTGGACTGATGTGAGTGATGGACGGGGGACGCTGGGGAGGCAGACAGGGGGGACGACTGCTCGGTGGCGCCTGGGGGCGAGTTGTGCCTGTAGGTGGGGGTGGAGGCGCTCTGGCCAGCCGGGGGCGTGGGGTAGGTGGGAGAAGGGAGAGAGTAGAGGTTGTTGCTCACCACCATTTTCCCTTCTCCGTCCATCGCCGGCGACAGGATGAACTCAAACTTTGCACGAGCGGTGAACCCGGCGCTACCCTCTGAACCACTTTTCGTGGTGCGCGCGGCTGGTAGGTGGTGTGTGGGCGTGGTGGGTGTAGTGGGCGTGTCTGTGACGTCATACTGACCTCTGTGCACGTGGTTGACCTCGTTCCGTCGCGTGGATAGCTGGGAGTAGTCGATCGGCTGCTCGTCCGGTGAGGGTGGACGGTGACCGCTGGTCAGTCCAGTCACGTGATCGTGAGGGAGCTCGAAAGAAATCCTTCTCTGCGCCTGAAGCAGCCCTCCTCCTACATTGTCCATCAAGAGGTCATGGTGGGGTGAGGGCCTGGTGTAGCGGTGGCCCTCACTCGAGGAAAGACTGAGGTCCAGGCTCTGAACCTGTCCCGTCGTCACACCCGACCTGTCGCCAGGGTAGCTCTCTCTGACGTCATGGCCACGTGACATGTACCTGTACGCTGACGTCGCGTCGGCGTCCATGTTGCCGGATTGGCTCACGTGTTGATAGGCGTGTCGCTTGTCGTACCTGGCCATCTCTGCCACTTCTGGCCTCATCGCCAACTCCCCTAACTCCCCGCTGTGACGTCGGCCGGAGGTCTTGAGGTCAGAGGTCACATGTAGCGAGTCACGGGACGTGTAGCGGTGTGGGCTCTGGGTCATGAGGTCAAAAAGGAGCGAGAAGTCGGCCGGGCACTCCCAGCTGTACTCCACTTCCGGCGGAAGCTCGTGCCGGGCCTCGTTCTGGCTGGAACATCCGCTGTCGCTGTCCGCGTCAGAGCTGGAAGAGGGGAGGTGGGCGTGCGGCGGGTGGCGGGAGGAGAGGCGCTTCTTGAGGGGAGGGGAGTCTGCAACAGACAAACAAATAGAAACACATTTAGTTATGGAAGAGCAGGGGAGGGGAGTCTGGAATAGACCGATAGATAGCCTGATAGGCATAGATGGTTGAGGAGGGGAGGGGAGTCAGGAATAGACAGACAAATAGACAAACATTAAGTGATACATGCGGAGGGGAGGGGAGTCTTGAACGACAGACAAATAGACACAGTGATTGAGGAGGAGGGGAAGGGAATAGACAGAGAAATAGACACACATTTCGAGGTGGCAGAAGTAGAGGAGGATGGGGGATTGTTTTGAACAGATAAACAAACACATAATGGGTACTCACTTCTTGAAGGTCGGAAGAGGGGCGAAACATTTTACTTTTTTTTGGG
>NW_004797658.1:549542-550822 GCF_000002075.1 Aplysia californica
CTCCTCTTTCCCTCTTTCTACAATCTCCCCATTCCGTGGTCACTTATTACCAGCAGCATTGAGGCTGCTTCAGCACCTTAACTCTGAAATAGTCTAGCTGTATTAAGAGAGTAGATAGGGAAATGCACCACATCAGATGACCTAGTCTAGTCTAAACTGAGAATCTAACCCTTAAATTTTGTTCGCAAATAAAAAATGAACATTTCCAAGACAAAATCTCCACGTGCTTTTGAAATTTATGGCCATCCAAATGGAAAAAAGCCCCCCAGCAATTAGGACTTTCGGGCATGGAAAAAAGCCCTGTGGTCGTCTGACAATCTTGTTAGTCGTAAGTTTACGTCTGGCTTTCTTTCCTTGATACTCTAAAGCAGTCTTTTTTTCCAAGGGCAAAATAGTTCTAGACAGGGAGGCAGACAGATTTTCATCTATCTCTCGATCTTAGACTATCTGGTAAGTTTGGTGAGCGATTTACGGCGCTTGCAACTGCATACTGTTACATGAGCGCATCTTAAACTGTTGTAAGAACTCTAGATCTCTGTCCGTGTCGACAAATCTCAAAGACCAGCCCCCCCCTTACTAGATCTATTGTCTCGTCTGTTGTCTTGGCTGTTCTGTCTGTCAGATCTCCCCCCTCCCCCCCCCACCCCGAACAGAAATACCTTCTTTCATTTCCCGCACTCGAGACTTTTGATCTCGATTTCATCTCAGTAGAATTTTATCTGAAGGAGACCGGTAGGCAGACAGATAGACAGAGAGACAGACAGACAGACAGACAGACAGACATTTAACACCTGAAGGGGCGACAGGCAGACTAGACAGACAGACAGGAATGAGGACATTTATTTCGTCCTTGTTTCTATTTGGTATTGCTGTACAAATAGTATACGATTGTGTCCGTGTCTCAACCGAACCGACATTAACAGCCGTGCTAGAAAAAAAAACGTACTGAAGGGCCGACAGTTCGCCAAAAGAGTGAATATGTCTTCATACAGGATATGTTCACTACAGTCTACACTCACACACACAAACTCAAGAGAGATGATATTATGTACACACACATGAGTTATGACAGGTCCTCTATTGTCCTCACTTGGGAGAGATGAAATTATGTCCTCTATGGTCCTACTTGGGAGAGATAATATGCCCACACTGGGATTCCACATAATATATCCAAGAAATAATTTATTAAACACCCTTCTCCCCACCCCCTCTCATCCAAATTTTCATTTCATAGATATCCCCTTCCTCCCTTCCGTTTCCTCCCTTCCATATGAACCCCC
>NW_004797658.1:552597-556402 GCF_000002075.1 Aplysia californica
ACACACACACACACACACACACACACACACAAGCACACCCATATACAAAAACACACATACACACAAGCATACATATTATTGTACACACACTCATAAACACACATACACACACACACACACACAGACCCACACATACAGAGACACTGACATAATACACCACCAGCAGACACCGGAAGTTATCATAAACACGGAGCCGCAGGGTGAAAGTTCAAGGCTCGCATGTCTTACATACAGTCCACACTGCACAGTTTTCTCAAAACCTCTTCAACCTGTTATGATTTTCCTCCATAAATGAAACAAAAGTTTGGCATTTCGGCTCAAAGTGAGCAATTCACAATATGTTTGATTGTTTTATTTGAGTATACAGAAGCAGTGCATAAGCACATTGATGCAAAACAGTCATTTAGTTTGGGGGGAGCAAGACAGATAAACAGAAACAATATAAGGATATTAAAGTAGTGGGGCCTACCAATGGCGCCGTCCAACCATCCGCATGATCAATTCCTCCAAAATGACACATGTTTGATTCTCTTACAAGGAGATTATAAATTATTTAAATAATAGTTGTTCTCTTGTTTACCATAGAGTTTATCGGATAAGAATAATCGGAAGCGACAGAGGCAAATTTCATTGGACACACAAAGCGGAAAGAAGCATTGGAAAATATTGTAACAACAGGCACATTTGATGGAAAGAGAGGCAGAGGCAGACAGAAGGAAAATACTGGACAAGTTGACAACATAGCTGGGAACAGCAAGAACGACAGGCACCTTTGCGGCAATGCAAGACTGAGTGAAGTGGCGGTCCATGGCAAGGCACCAGATGATGGTGATATTGGATCAAAACCGTAGCCAACAGCCAGTCACAGGGCTATAACGAGTCAAAGACATTTTGAGGTTGACACGACACAGCCACCGACACGAAACGACCACCTACACGACATGACCACCGACATGACATGGTCACCTATATGACACAACCATCGAGACGACATGGCCACCGACACGACACAACCATCGACAAGACATGACCACCTATACGACATGACCACCGACTTGACATAACCATAGACACAACATGACCACCTGCACGACATACATGATCACAGACACGACACGACCACCGATACGACACGACTACACAAACGACATGACCACCGATACGACACGACTATACATATGACATGACCACCGACACGACCACCGTCAGAACCAGGAATATGACCATCGACACAACCAACGACACAAATTAATAATACTATAACAGTAGCCCTCTCTGCAATGGGGTGGGGGTTAGAAGTCGGGAGGGGGGGGGGTGTTCTAAAACCGTTGGTTGTAAAGGTGTCTGTGGCAGGGTGGTGCGAGAGACACTAGTGACTTGGGGTTTGACTAATCGCCAGCCTCGCAGTACCCATGTTTTCAGATTTTCGTTTTGTTTTGTTTTTTGTTTTTCTGTTTGCTTTTTTTTTTTTTGGGGGGGGGGGTTGTTGATAGGGTTTGGAAAAAAGGGGAAGGTGTTTGTCTTTTGATCTTTGTTTTTTGGTTGGGGGAGGGTAGGGGGAGTTCATGTAGGAGTTCTTGCGCCCTCATCGAAGCAATTCAAACCATTTAAGAGGCAGGCGTTTTAACCAGCCTGCCAGGGCCAATCTAGGCTGAGAGAAATACAACGTCCACGTCCCAGCAGAAAGACAGAGATACTCGATACAAATTTCTCCCCACTCGGGAATCAAACTGGGGTCTCCTGTGTATTACAGTGAAGCGTTACACGGCTACACCACGAATGCCGGTCGGTTGTCTTATGAGTATCTGAGAGTAGCCACTTTGCCCTGGTACTAGGAGGGCGGGGGTGAGGAGAGGAGGGAGGGGGAATGAAGAAAAGGGAAAGGGAGAAAGGGAGAGGGGGAGGGAAGGGATGAGGGATGTAGGGGAGGGGGGAGGAGGAAAAGGGAAAGAAAAGGGAGGAAGTGGACAGACGGATAGGGGTGGTGAGGGGGGAGGGGATGTTGGAGGAGGGATATGGGGAAAGTTAAGAACGAGCCTGTCATGTAAATCCCTCGAGTGATAACGACTAGTGGCAGATACTGCAGTCTCTGTGGGAACTTCTGGACCTATCCACGCACCACCACTGACGGCGGGAGGGGGGGGGGGGGGTTTGGAACCGGGTGCGGGTGCGTGTGGGGGGGGGGGGGGGGGGGGGGGTTCTGAAAACTGTGCGTGCGCCTTTGGGAGGGGGTGGAGGGAAGTCTTCAGACAACGAGAGAGCACATAATTGTAGTAACGTAACCACTCACAAAAACATTCTCGGTCTTCTTGAGGGGGTGGAAAAAAGGGGGAGGGGGGTGCAGAGGTTTGGAAAGGCAGAGGAGGGGGAAAGTGAAGGGGTGTCTGAAAATGGGTGGACAGGCGGTCAGTCAAACAATGACCAGATAACTAAGTACGTGTGGTAGACACATCTATAAACACGTATGTATTGACATGCATTCGTTTGTGTGTGTATGGGGGGGTGGGGTGGAGGGGGGGGGTGCTGACTGAGACAAGAAGAATGGATGAATGTATACACGAAAGGATAAAAGACGGTTGGAGAAAGCAATATTAGATCAATTAGGAGGGGGGCTTTCGAATCTTCCTCTCAAGGCCAACCCGGGCTGAGAAGGATACAACATCTCTAAAAGAAAGACAGAGATACTCGATAAATTAATGTTTCTCCCCCCTTGGAAACTGAACTCGGTTCTCGTGCGTGCGATATCGAATTGCCTAACCGCTACACCACAGACGCCGATAAACGTTTCTGCGGTTTCTGACATGAATCAGCCAAGTAGTAGGACCAGATCGAAGATAGGGGTGGGCAAACCATGATCGTCGATGTCTGTTTTTAAAATCTGGCACTTGATGTTGATGATGCATATTCAGTATAGTAATCATTTTTCATTCACCTTCGTGTTTACAAGGTTTAACTTTCTTCACCTGCATGGTGTTTCATGAACTTTCGAATAATGACGAAAAAACAAGCAAAATAATGCGCACAGATTTCATCGCAATGATGTAAGGAACAGAGAGTTTCCGCGTCCTGATAAGACATTACCGTGACGGTTTCTATCTATTGACGTAACATACGTTTCACCAGATCTCTCATTTAGTCAGCACTCAACAGCAGTAACAGCTGACGTCATCAAATCCTGTTGTGGAAATGATGACAGGCATATGGAGAGTGATGGATTTCCTCAATAAAACCCAGACTTGTTATATCTCCAGAAACGTGTGGATCAATTTCCAGACGCCTGGAAACATTTGGCGCGTTGTGTACATTCCAAACATGTGGCCTATCGAAAACAAATGTGACGTGCTTGCCAGATTTTGCCGGTAGTGCAGACCACTGAAGCATTAGAACCTCATCAAATAACCGTCATAAAAATAACATACATATAATCTTGAAGGGTTTGGGTTCACTTCTCAGTAGGTTGTCGCTCCCTGGTGTTTCTGCCACTAACAGGAGTGTTATTTATTGCTACTTTATGTTCTTGGACCAGTTTTTTCTGTATTTTACTTTTGCACGTGTGTCCAACATTGAGAGTGGCTACTTTCATCAAGTAGTGACGTCATACAGGTCGAGGAAAGGGTGGGGTGGTGGCACAGGAAAGGTAGACCTTTTGGCTAGTAGAGTCGTTGGTGGTTGTCGAGTATACGGGTGTGGTTTGTTAGCTTTCTTTCTCTTCAAAGGAGAGGGGAATGGGCAGGGGAGGGGAGGGGGGTTCTGATGTCGGCGGCTATGACGTCACCAGGTGTCGGTAACTTCACAGACTTTCTAT
>NW_004797658.1:559098-560856 GCF_000002075.1 Aplysia californica
ATAGATAGATAGATAGATAGATAGATAGATAGATAGATAGATAGATAGATAGATAGATAGGGTGCGTCAAGCGTGCCTACGTGTGCACTGTGCCCACTAAGTCTTACAACAACACTCATTTCCGCCCTGCTCCAGGCAGTTTCTGCCACCCACACCTGCACAGCTGCCACATAGTGGATGCCGGATTGAAAAAATTTTTTTTGCTGTTGTTGTTTGTTTGTTTTTCATTTCAAGCCTAGAAAGCTGGAATGAACTTGTGTTTGCAGACGACAAATGTCTTATCCATCTAAGTTCACAAAGCCACACCAGCACTAAACGCTACAACAGCAATGAGAAATTTGGCATGAGCAAAAGCACACCAAAAACAGAGGTTATTACTAAGCCGGAATCACAGTCCCCTGAACATTCATGTCCATAACGGACAACTAAAACAGTTCAAGGAGTTTAAGTATTTTGGCAGCATTTTCTCCTCCTGAAAACGGGTCTTATTGTAGAAATATAGAAATACAGAAATGCCAGTTTCACCTATCAACTTGAACCCCTATCATTATCCAAACCTCCCAATGGACACAAAGAGACAGCTTCTCTTCTGTGTTTATACCAACATTATGCTACCAGTGCCAAGCCTGGACATTCGGTAAAACCCAAGAAAGCAAAATATGACTACAAGCGAGATGAAATATCTACGCAAAACCCTCAACGGCTCAATAAGAGGCAGACAGAGAAACGAAGATGTAAGTCCTGCCTGCATTTTATAGAAAAAACAAAGAATAAAGTAGTTTGGCCATCTGCTACGAATGCCACTCCAGTCAGCCATCCCCGAGAGCCTACAACACCAAGTACTCAGGCTGTAAAGGAAGAGGAAGACCATACAAAAGGTGTACCAGGAGTGTCAAGAGAATGCTGAGAATGAGAAACTGTAACATCACAACTGAAACAACCGTAGAGTTGGTCTACCACAGAAAACGACGCTAAACGGCGACACATGATGAAAAAGTAAGTAAACCTTTACATCCTCATCGGCACTGTTTAGATATTTAGGAGGCAGGCTTCTGACTCTGTCGGGGCCAATCCGAGTAGGGATGGATACAACATTCCAGCAGAAGGACCGAGATACTCGATAGAAATACTCCCCACTCGGGAAGCGAACTCAAGTCTCCAGTATGCGATAGCGGAGCGTCTAACCCTTGTAGACGACCTGATGATGTTCATCATGATGTTGGGGGGGGGGGGTAGGACACTTTGATGATTCACAAGAGGAGAACCACACAGACACAAACTTGGACACAGAGAAGGATAATACCACCCAGAAGTCCACATTTCCTCCTCTCAAGTGGCCCCCCTCTATTGTTCCCCTTTGATCTCCCTTCACCCTTCCTCTCATCCTCCATCCCCAATCAGTTCTCCTCCCAACCTCAAATGAGTGGGTAGTTGGTGGGCGCCACTTGTACGTCCTACTTCTTTACTTTCCCATCTATTGTTTCTGCCTGTCTTACTTTTTCCCAGCACTAAATGACCATTATTGTGTTTCTCTCTACTCAAACAAACAAATCACGTCAATTGTGTGTCCACCACACTTTGATTATATACAAAATGCAAAACGTTTGTTAATACTTTCGATATTGTCCAAGACGACCATCCATTGCCGATGTCAAAAGTGGTTGCCATGAGCAGGTGGATGTCTTGGGCAGTGTCAGATTATACATAATGTATAGAAAAACCTCTGCAAGAATAGTGTGTGTGTGGAGGGTGGGGGTG
>NW_004797658.1:564262-565308 GCF_000002075.1 Aplysia californica
GAGAGAGAGAGAGAGAGAGAGAGAGAGAGAGAGAGAGAGAGAGAGAGAGAGTACACATTCTATTAGACTCACCCAGGCTGCTGGAGGAAGACAGTCTTGCTCTGCTCACCACTGGGCTCGTCTGCTGTTGCTGTTGTTGATGATGATGGTGCTGATGTTGCTGCTGCTGTTGCTGCTGCTGCTGCATCTTAGCGTCACCTTCTTCCGACTTGACCTCTAAGTCGACGTAGCGGATTTTCCCGCTGTCCCCGCTAATGCTGCTAATGTTAGTGCTGCTACTGTTTCTGTTGCTGTTGCTGCTGCTATTGTTATTGTTGTTGTTGTCGTTGTTGTTGCTGCTGTCGTGGTGGTAGTGCTGGAGGCTGTGAGGGAAGGTGAGCGGGGCGGGGTGGGCAGCCAAAGCTTCAGTCTCGTCCACGAAACGCCTGTGTGTGATCATGAAGGCCCGGGGCATGCTGGACTCGGCCGTCCAGGTCAGAGGAGGGGGGTCAAGGGTCAAGGGTCAGTGGCCAGCCTGGGGATGGACACACAAACAGACGTGAGTTTTTCGTCTCTTCTGAGGCAGTTTTTAATAAAGTCAGGAATTCATCGAGATTGTCACATCTCCTTTATTATTGCTTATAACACATCATCATAATATGTTATCCATGAGAGAAAATTAATAATCATTGTCTCATCTTTCGTCCGCCCCGCACCTTTGACTCAAGTGGAATAAAATAAAATAAATTTCCAGTTCTGTTTGATCTAACAATGCGGTGCACATTTTTAGAGATTATTCACTTGAAAGGGTGGTTGGGGTGTGTTACTGGTAGATCTATGTCCTATTTCTGTACTTTCCTTCTTTTGATTTTTTTCTGTCCTGTCTGCCAAATCTTTCAGTGTACAGCATAGTATGACCGTTATCATGTCCGTGCACTTCTGAGTACTCACACTGTATTGCCGTTGGTAACAAGCGTACATGTAGTAGTAACTGTTAAAGTACAATGGATCATCGTTCTTCGTCTCCTCCTCCTCCTCCTCCTCCTCCTCTTCCTCCTCCTCCTCCT
>NW_004797658.1:565524-566837 GCF_000002075.1 Aplysia californica
CTCCTCCTCCTCCTCCTCCTCCTCCTCTTCCTTCTTCTTCTTGTTCTACTATTATCATTACTGCCTTTCTTTTCACCTTCATAAGATTCTTATCATTATATCCATTTTTGTACATGACATTGTAAATGTTCTAAAACACGTTATTGTGTAATTTACGCTCTTAATGTAATTTACCGGCTATATATGTTTTAAAACACACATGGCAATGAGAATGTTCTAAAACGTACATGTCAGAATCTGTCTACAAGATCAAAACTGACCAGTTCCCGATGGGAGGAGATAAAAAAGAAAAACATATTCCTTATGATGCACGCATGACACAGGACAGTCAGTCAGTCTTTGAGGAACGACCAATGGCATGGTTTAGTCTGTTTAAAATGTAAAAAAAGGAAAAGATGGGTAGAGGGACAAAACATTAGACAAAAATAATATAACCATTCAACAGGTGATGCAACAAAAGAGAGAAAGACGTCTGCCTCTCTTCCTTCAACGCGTAAGGTAACAGAGGCCGAAAAAAAGCAAAGGGATAAGTGAGTTAAATAAATGTCATGTACAGTCAAAATTGTCCAAAACGATCACCCATGGTTGAGAAGCAAAGTGGTTGTTTTAGACCGGAGGTGGACGTCTCGGACAGTGTCATTATACTATTAAAAAACGCTATGAAGGAAGTGAGAAGTGGTTGTTTGTATAGAGATGTGAATATTTTGTCTTGGACAGGTGGTCGCTAAAGCAGGCTCAACTGGCTTTGTATTTCTGGCGAGAGTATTATCAGGTATGACGGAGTAGGGGCGCGGATGATTGGCCGGTGCTCTGGTGTGGTTTGCTCCTTCTTTCTAAGTTACTATCAAACATCTATTGCATTTATCTATCCACCACTTTTTTGTGCGCCACTTTCTAGTAACACCGCTATTGACATATTTGTGCTGAAAGTCCCGTAAAATCTTACTAAATCGCTAAAAAAATTAAGCAGTTCATAAATTTATATGATGCATTTGGCCCTGCTTAACGTAAAGTCATAAATCAATTAACCCATGTGTGTCCCACACTCTCGCTGTGATAATCATCTCACACTTTCAGGGCGTATAATATAATATTACTGTCTGATCAGCAGAAAAGACCAAAAGAATTGTTATGGCATGATATAATTTTGAGCCATCACACAAAATCAAAACATGATTTTTTCAATATTTTTTTTGGGCATTTATATGTCATGATATGCATTTTGTTGTTTAAAGTTTTTAGATTATAAAGAAAGAGAGTTGAAAAATCTGTAAGAATATATTGAAGTTATGCTTCTTTTTAATCCTCCCCCC
>NW_004797658.1:566937-569254 GCF_000002075.1 Aplysia californica
CGCCCTCCCGAAAAAAGGAAAGAAAAAAAAGAGGGAAAAACAAAAACAAACAACAACACAAACAAAAAACAGCACATCTTCAATCGTCGTGGCAGACTGCGCTCCGCTACCTCTTAAGAGTTAGTGTCCACTAGGTGAGGGGGCAGGCTCCTGAATCACAGTGTGGCGAAACGTACAAGATAGCGAGTGACGGGAGGGCTGGGGAACCCGTGTAAGGTTACTGCGCATCTCACTCGCGCATGTCACCGGAAGCATGGCTCGTGTCAAGACTGTTGTAGTTTTGTAACTTTTAGGTGTTTGAAATAACAAAGTTTTTGCTGGTGCTAGATTCTTGTTGGTTTTTGTTTTTGTTTGCGTTGTTGTTGTTGTTGATATGTTGTTGTTGTTGTTGCTGCTGCTACTGCTGTTGTTGATGTTGATGCTTTTTGGTGCTGCTATTGTTGTTGAAGTTGATATTGTTGCTGCAATTGCTGTTGTTGTTTTTGTTGTTAACGCTTTTGTTACTGTTACAGCTGCTACTACTGTTATTTCTGCTTCTGCCATAGGCACTTCACTCATAAACTACCGGCTTGCTGCCTCTGTGGCCTTGTGAAGTAAAACGGGAATAAAAGGTATATAGTCAGAGCCCACACTTTCGCCACCTTTAAAAGATTAAAATGTTTGTACCGCCCACCTAAATGTATTTTCAAGCAGGACGTTAAAATAATTCGTCTGTCACTCCCTAAGGCGATCCCTACCTCCCAGCAAAGTTACTTAATCGTCCATTAGAGAGCAGTATCACCCAGGGAGGCAGTCACTGGTCTAGAATCCCCCTTCACTCTTGTACTTTGTCTTTTTTTTTTCGTAAGTGTTTTACGGAGCCCACAACTGCATAAGGTCATAATATGAGCGCGCGGGACACACCAAACATTTACAGTTGGTAGGAAATTTTGAATTTTGCCCGGATGGCGGCCGAAGCCAACTCTTCTTATCGATTTTAGACCACCAAGGGATCTTTAACATGCGCAACTTGCACACGGGACCTCCGAGATTTTTGGACCTTGTAGATCTTTCCTTCCAGAAGATCAGGGGTGTGCAGAAAGAGTCAGGAGCCCAGAGGAGGGGGCAAAGAAGGGGAGGCAGAAAGTGGAGACAAAAGCAGACAACAGAGCATTGTTAGAGAGCAGGAAAGGAGGTGAAAGGAGACAATTTTAGAGAAATTTTTTTTAGGTCGCTCCTTGGATTCGAACCCGGGACCTATGATTGAGAGGCGAACTGCTTAACCTCTAGGCCACGAGAGCCCCCGTCCTTTGTCTTTGTACCACAGCTAACCGAACAACAACCGCAATACAACACGGTAACCTAACTAGAAATAGACATCAGACTTGACAACACATTAAGTAGATTTTAGTCCAGAAACACTAACAATCAACTAGACATTAGTCATGACGATGTTTGAACATTGACGAGACTAACTAAACCATACTTTAACTAGGCATTAACTAAACAACAACCGTTATATTATAACTAGACATAAACAAGGCATTTTCCATGACTAACTAGACATTTGTCTTTACTATGACTTGACATTTAGTGTTAACTATATTATAACTAGATCTAGACATTAACTAGACATTAACGCTAACCATGAGTAGATGATAGCCCCAACTGTAACCAGACATAATTTCTTTCATCAATGCGGAGACTTGAGTGAGATCTTCATGTCTCTATTCCATTGCGGTCAATCTGTTCCAATGCCATAGATCCACTTAGAGATGTCTCCACTCCAAACTGATAAAGTCTGACTCTTGGCTGGTGTAATTAGTGAAGTTTTCAGACAACAGCTATAGATTAACAAGTACTTTAACGCATGGAAAGGATGCAGGCGGTCCTGGTTCGACTCCTTGTAAGGTGTTTTCGGTTAAACTTAAGTTTTGACAGTTGTAATTCATCTTACGAAACTAAAAAGACAGCCCCAGTGGGTGGTTGGTGGATGATCTGAGGTCGTTTTCTTCTTCTTTCCTCTCAAACTTCTATTGTCCGTTTCTCTCCTGCTTTTCTGTGTATGTTATTCCTTGATTGCACCACTGATCTTCGACACTTATGAATACTACGACCTATTTGTGGTGTAAGTGCAGAAAAAAAACCCTTTACTTAATTAATCTAAGCTGAAGGCGACATCGCTGCAGATCTTTGCTCTGTGTTGCTTGCTCTCGCTAAAGTACAGACACACACGTCACACAAATGAGCGAACGACAGATCAGAAGGTTGATGGGAAGGATATAGATCTAGTACCTCCACTCTCTGACCTGCACATCATAAAGGTAGATTGTTGGGG
>NW_004797658.1:572843-574657 GCF_000002075.1 Aplysia californica
CTTCTTCTTCTTCTTCTTCTTCTTCTTTTTCTTCTTCTTCTTCTTCTTCTTCTTCTTCTTCTTCTTCTTCTTCTTTTTTGTTATCATCGTTAGTGTGACTATCATTCGAGTCGTTCGGGGAGTTGTTGAAGGGTGTCACTGGTAGGTCCTACGCCTTTGTTTTTTTATTCTTCTGTTGTTTCTGTCTGTGTAGGTGTGTGGTTGGAGGGTGCCACAGGCCGTTTATAATAATAACAAATAATAATAAATGACATTTATATAGGGCTCAACCCTGAATAAAGTACACAGGCTTTGAGCGCTTTACAATACAGTACAACATACAACAGGAACATAAAACGGTGTGTTCTGACTAATGAAAACTATTCAAAATATTCATCTTATTAATTTAAAAACAGAAACGACTTTAGCTGACATTTGAATGAATCAAAAGATTTGATCTCTCTCAAAGTAATTGGTAAAGCATTCCATATCTTGGGGCCTTGGTATTCAAATGCCCTTTCACCCATTGTTTTAAGATTCATGGATGGTAAAATAAATTTCTTTTAGTCAGCTGATGACCTTAAACTGCGAGTTGGAATGTACTGTTTTAACAGGTTTTATAAATATGATGGTGTTTTATCATTCAAACATTTGTGACACAGGGTGGCGGGTGGCCAACTTGTACACAATCCTTTTCTCAACAGGAAGCCAATGCAAAGTTCGTAAAAGAGGTTTAGCAGAGTCTCGCTTTCTTTTCCGTAAAACTAAAAGTGAAGCATTGTTTTGGACTGTCTGAAGTCTTTTAACTTTCTCCAGTGATATTCCTGATAACAAGGAGTTACAATAATCGAGTTTTGATAAAAAATTAAGCTAGTTACTAGTAAAGCAGTATATACTTAGTATTGATCAGATGACGTAATTTACTAATTTTTTAAATTTCTAAATACATGCAGCTGAACAGATGATTTACCTCAGCCGACATTGACAAACTGGAAACAAAATAGATGCCAAGATTCTTAACTTTTCTTGAAAATACAATTTTTGCATCACCTCCTATTCTTCCCCTTGCATTGTTTCTGAGTTGATGGGTGGTGGGGAAGCGCCACTAGTATAAGGTTCTACTTCGTTTCTTCCTTCCCTCTATTGTTTATGTCTATGTACGTGGTTGGAGGCCTCCACTAGAAGGTTCTACTTCCTTTGTTTCCCTCTGTCGTTTCTGTCTGTGTGGGTGGTTGGGGGCTTCCACGAGTAGATTGTACTTCGTTTCTTTATCACCCCAGTGCAGCGCTACTGACTGACGTGTCTTTAGGCCATTCCCAAAGGGGCGGTTTTAACATTTTCTTATGCACAGTAGAATTGTAAATGGGCTGATTTATCAATGCCATGCTCATACTGTTTCGGAACAACATAGGGGAAACTGCTACTTTATCATTGCTCATCCTTACAATCGTCATTTTTCATCTACTTTTTTTGTATGTTTGTCACTCTGCTGTGAACCAGACTGCTATTTCAGGGGTGCCTTGATAGTCGAAGCAGACTTTGGGCTGTTGAGGCTAGAGAGGTGAGCAGCGAAAGCCTACTTCCCCGTTTGGACTTCTCTGTTGACATCCACCCCTTAGCGCTCATATGACCTTATGCAGTTGCGAGCTTATTAAACACATTTCTCTCTGCTGTTTCTGTCTGCCTGTCTTGCCTTTTCCCTGCTCCAATTGACAGTTATCGTGTCGACAAACTTCTTTTTACTCACGCCAAAGTACAGTAATGGACTGTCTATCTTGACAGAACAAGACCCGTCCTCCCCCCTCTCTCTCTCTCTCTCTCTCTCTCTCTCTCTC
>NW_004797658.1:575088-576222 GCF_000002075.1 Aplysia californica
GGGGGGGATATGGAACAGACACAGACATACCTATCAAGATCTTCTCAAAATAAGAACAGTTTTTTGGGGGGATTTTTAAAATGTTTTTATTGCTGTTTGTGTTACAACCCGTGGTTATTTCCTTAGTTGCGTGATCCCTTTATGTGAAGTATTGTGAGCATCAATCCATCAACAAAGCAGAACTAATAAAGAAAATAATCCTCCAAAACAATCCCAAAGATCAAGTCAAAAAAAAAACAAACCCTACAAAAATAACAAGAAAAACTCGAACCAAACAAAATAAAAACAAAATAATAAAAAAACCAACAACCCCAAAACAAAACAAACCACAAACATGCCACCCGTTGTGGAAACCCCCACTTGAGGAACGTTGTTTGTCTCCAGGCTTTTGTTTGCGTTGCAGAGGTTTTTTTGTTCTCCGGGCCTGTTCCGCGAGCAAGTGTTTTCCTACTGTGGTGTCTTCTCTCCCTCTGAATCTCTATGGCACCACGATGAGAAACTCTTTGTCAAACTGTTGTTTGGTGTAGCTCATGGTGGTGGTGGTGGTGGTGGTGGTGGTGGTAGTGGTTGTTGGAGAGAGGGGAGGTGGTTTGATGGCAGTAGTGGTGGTGGTACTTATTGTGGTAGTGATTTGTTTTTGTTTTTTTTCAGAACGTCATCAGTTAGATGTTAAATTTTCCCCAGGTGGCCTTTTTCTCGTCCATCTGAGGGTGAAATTAAACATAAAGTTTATTTACTATCCTGTACAGTTCAGAAACACATTTCATTACAGTTTTTTTTTTGGGTTAATTCTACAAGCATAACGCCCTTTTGAAGACATGATAATTGGACATTTCCAAAACCGAAAAATGGCTCGCAAGCCGGGAGCTATATATATAGAAAGAGAAAGGGGGAAAAAATAAATTTCTTTAATCTTTTAACTGCACACAGTAGGACGACATGATACAAGTCACACTGTATGTCATCACTTTTTAAAAAACTCAGTGGTGGTGATGGTAGTGGTGGTGGTAGTGGTGGTTGTGGTAGTGGTTGTTGGGATGGGGGGGAGAGAGGTGTGGTGGTAGTGGTGGTAGTGGTGGTAGTTGTAGTGGCGACGGTGGTGGTGTTAGTGGGGGAGCGGTGGTAGTCGGGGTA
>NW_004797658.1:577242-578457 GCF_000002075.1 Aplysia californica
TCTCTCTCTCTCTCTCTCTCTCTCTCTCTGTCTCCCTCCGTCTGCCAGCCCTCCCACCAGCTTCAAGTCTCCCCTAGAAGAAAGAACGGGGAAAGTTCCACATTGGGAAATCCCGCCAACCTTACAAAAACTGAGACTGCAAGAACTGGGCCGGCTACACTACCACAACAAGCCGCTGCGCGAACGGTTGGCCGATACGCTAACAAGTTGCCGAATATACAAACGGATTGCCGATACGTTAACGGATTTCTGATACACTAACGGGTTGCCGATACGCTAACAAGTTGCCGATACGCTTACTGGCTGCTAATAAATTAAATAAAATAATGTCAGTAGTGGAAACATTCTGTTTAGTGCCTGGTACTGCGTGTAAGCTGGACGTATTCATTAGATAATTAAGGTGGTAAGAGTTGAAAGGATGGTTGAAAAAATGGCCTTCTGTATCTTTCTTTGTAATACAGCAGCGAAGCATCATCTGTTTTATTTCTTAATGATGTTCTGAAGTCAAAGTGCATCTCCGTCTCAAGTCAAGTCACTGGAAAAGATTTTAAAGATCTTTATATAACTGGTTCTGAAAGCTGGCAACTAGTGCATTGTATGACGACATAATTAGATGAGAAAGTTATAAACGGTATACTCGAGTTAGTAAAGACAGGTGCATCTAGACAAAAATGGCCATTTAGGGCAAGGAAATTGTAAGACAGACACACAAATACCGCAGAGGGAAAGAAAAGAAGTAGAGCCTACCAGTGACGCCCTCCAGCCACCCTTTACTTTCTTTTCAAGGGCAACATTAAACCGGAAATGACTTGTACAATAACTTCTACATGGCATACCACGAGTTCCCACTGAGACAAAAGCTATCAGTTGGTTGGCTAGAACAACTAGGTCATTGTCTTTCCACATCTAATTTTAGAAGACTACGGAAATTGTGAATCAAAATAGAGGAATTGCAGGTTGTTTTCGCTGCATCTCGTCACGCCAAAGTATTGTAAAGCTGCACAGTTCGACATAAGATGTGTGTCTATACAAACCCCCCCCCCCAAAAAAAAAACCGGGCCATGTCACTTTATGTATACAGTTCAAGTCTTTAGGGTCTGTCCTATGCCCATGTCGCTGTTGGTATATTATTGTTCAAGTCTTTATATCTTTATACTTCTTTCCACCGCTTATGTTGACTTAAGTGGGTCACGCCTTCTCCCTCTTCCTCCTGCC
>NW_004797658.1:580169-580649 GCF_000002075.1 Aplysia californica
CACCCCCAACTCTCACACACAAACATTTCTCGTCTTATTGGTTTTGGTTACGGTAAGTTTTACTTTTAGTAAGAGTTTTATGGCACTTGCAACACAACCAGCTCCTATACTAGTAAGTGTCGACGATTTTAGATGTTACCCAGAGAGTAACATACAAAGAAGAAGAGGAGAGATAAGTACGGTAGGAGTTTGATAGATTAGGAAAGAAAGAGGAAACCACACCAGAGCACCCACCAACCACCCACTTGTGTCGCCCTCTCCCTCCTCCCCGACCCACTCCTCCCTCCCATCTCGCATCTTCATTTTTCCTTCTCGTATCACCTCCTCTCCCCCTCCTCACCTCTCCTCCTCCTCCACCCCTCCTTTAAATCTCTCATCTTCACTCTTAGCCCCTTCTCCCCTCTCCCCCTCTCTTCCTGTCTAGTACACCCAGGTACATTGTAGAGAGAGATAAAAGAAAGACAGAAAGGTAGATAGATA